>NC_054705.1:42144047-42229782 GCF_016097555.1 Gigantopelta aegis | reverse complement strand
ACCTAAGGGGCATTTGTAAGTTTTGTTTTTTTACATACCCTCGATATTTCTGACGAAAGCTAATGAGCATTGACAGACTGTGAAAAAAACCCAAACCCTATATAGAATGGAAGACTGGGGCAACAAGAAAATATAACAACCACGTTTACACACATTTAGCATTGTAAATTTTACTGTAACATTAATAAAAGAAATAGTTTGTAACCAACAATTATGATAAATGAAATATGCCAAGCTAACATGTAATCACGACGGAACACCATTTTACACATACGCACATTAACAGACTCATTTAGGATCACAGATATAAACAATATGGTATTTGTAAAATGTTTTATCTATCACAGACACACGTTTGTCAAATTGTTAGACAAACATCTTTGTAAGACACCTCAGCACATTGTCAATAATAAACTAAAAACCAACATTCAGTAACAATGGTAACAATTTCATTGTTTCAATCATATACTATAACAAAAATATAAATTGGTAACTATTTGACAGCATGAACAAGTAAATACAACAATAACTAGAAACGTATTCATGGAACACCAGAGCCGCCTACTTGTACGTCTTGTAGTGATAGGACATTACATACCACAGTATTCGATATAACAGTGAGTGGTGAACTGGTTGGGATGGGAAAAACACGGTGAGAATGGGTCCACCGAGATATTCGACAGTCTGTCATGCAATTTGTGGTTATTCGAACAAGTGGTGCTCCATCCCAAAACCACCCCAAATATGTCAGAACTCTTAGAGCTCATGCTAATACAAGTTTATATTCTGGACTCCAGACTAAAAGTTGGATTCCAGATTCTGAGGCCAAAGCAACTCCCATTCAATTGGAATCATCTGGATATCAATTAATAAAAAGTATATACACTGTGCTAATGTGTTATTCAACTTACGTTGTTGTAACACAACTACAATGCTATGTTCCCTATACTGTATACTCTGTCGGGAGGAAAAACCACTAGACGATCCCTATACATACAGAGTTATCTGCCCCATCCCCATAAACCTGCCTTCCTATTCCATGTCCATTTTCGATGGACATGTTTTACCAAATTTTCTAAGAAAATGGGGTAATATTATTAACATTTGGACAAATAAACATCGTTACATTGCAGAATTGCAGTTCTTTTTCACAGTGCACCTCACACTATAAGACCCAGATTTAGTGTAAGACGACCTATATTGACTTCTATCCTGCTAACCACCAGCCCTAGCAATTTGTGTTGGTATTCAGCAATGCTGAAATAACACTTAAAGTAAAATCGCTTAACTGATGCTCGTTACTAAATAGGATAGGCATTTAAAATACAAATGCTGAGGCAAAATATATTTTAGCTGAGGCAAACTACTTTTGCTGCAGAATTTGTTTTTACTGCTTCAATTTTCTGAATTGCAAGTGCTGAACCATTTACCTCTGACCTGCACAGACAAGCCAAACGGTTGACCTGTGTGTCCAGAATAGCGTGCTTGATCCTTAATTGGATCACTGAAAGCTGAAAAAACCCACGTTAGTTTACGAGTATCGACAGTTCTGGCTTTTCTTCAGCTTTGTTCCTCTGTGTCTATCACGTGCAACCTTCTCCAGTCGCGGCAATTCTTGTATGAGTCGATCGAAACGTAGCAGAAGGTCCCCCGTGGACATCGGCTGCTCGGTGTTCATCCCGATCGCATCAAATAGACACACCTAAACAACGGAGTAAAATAATATTTAAACAAAGTGTGCAAAAAAAATACTGCAGCAGATCCAGGGCACCCTTACCCCACCCCACCCCACCCAACCCCCAACATATTCAAGCGCCTCTTTTTTTTTCTTTAAAAAAAAATTAATTCATTGAGCTCCCATTTTTCACATGTTGGTCCATGTGACTTTTTTCCCTTGGGCTCTTCCCCCCCCCCCCCCCCCCCCCCCCACCCCCCCCACCTCCAAAATTTTCCCTAGATCAACCATGTATAATTAATAATTATGGTGTGTCCTGCCTCCACTATGAATTCTGAAACGGACCTGCTATGGTTAAGATTCTAGCTACAAGTATATTTAAACAAAAATATAAAAGTCTGTTTTGTTTGATGACACCACTAGAGCACATTGATTAATTAATCATCGGCTATTGGATGTCAAACATAAAACTTGTAGTCATCAGAGGAAACCTGCTACATTTTTCCATTAGCGGCAAGGAATCTTTTATGTGGACCATCCCACAGACAGGATAGCACATACCATGGCCTTTGATATAACAGTTGTGGTGCACAAGCTGGAACGAGAAATAGCCCAATGGGTCCACCGATGGGGATCGATTCTAGACTGACTGTGCATCAGGCGAGTGTTTTACCACTGAAATATGTCCCGCCCCTCGGAGAAAATATTGCAGCACACCCAGTACCGGTAGGCATGAAATATTAATCAGACCTTGAATGGGGGGGGGATTTCGTGCTTCAGGATGTACCAGATTTTTTCAGCTGAAAACATAAGACTATTAGGCAATATCCTCAAATACAGACCATGGTGTTTAAAGTAACAAACCCTAAAAGATCCATTTTTGAAATCGGACATTATTTAAATTTTATTGTGTATAGAGTATTTATTTTCATAAATCAGAAGTGTTTCTGGTTATCCTAGTGTTTCTAATACCACAAAATTCATTCTTGAGTCTTTTGAAAATGCACTTTTGCCTGCGAAGTAATGGTTATGGAGATGAGTTCCAGCCTATTTTTTAAGGGTTATTTCCCAGTTTTAACGTCACAGATTCTTGTTTTACGCTATTGTAACTTTATCCACATTTGTTACAGGTTTGTAGATTGACCAAACTTAGTGTCCATTTTCACGGACCGAAACTAGGGTCTGCACCTTTAAGGGGAGCCATCACTCTCGCTCTCCCATTACTGCCCTGAGACTGGTCCATGAAGAGTAACTTTTAGTTAACCATAGCATGTGAATTTACTAGCCTCATAACTTATAAAACTTATAAAAGTATATAGATCTAAGTCTTTACTGGCATCTTGAGATGTTTAACTACGTCTACAAATTGCATGCATGATTAAAGATTTGAGTCTAGTCCCAAAACTGGGTTCTTACACTTGAAAACACATCAAATTCAAGGACATTTTCAGGACATTATTCTTTTTTCTATAACAGAATTGTAATCTGAATTTAGACAGGTTATGAGGACAACAAAAGTAAAGATGCAAAAGAAAATAAACCACCAAATGTTTGGCCTAAATTTCCAGGACACAATAACATTTAAGGTTATACACCACCATTAATTACTCCATGCAGTTCAAAAATCATATCAGAATTTTGAAGTTTTTAAAAACTTTTTTATGAGGAACTATTTCGTAAACGGACTATATTAAGCTGCTATAGCAAGTAACGACACGACACATGGTGGGGTGTTGCCTTAATGCTTTTTCCAGGACATTCCAGGCATGGATTTTAAAATCACAAAATTCAAGAACATTCCTGGATTTCCAGTTGTATAAATATGGATGCTGACCACATACCTGATCCCAGTTGCACAGAGTCCTGCCAAGACCTGGATCCTTACGCAGAAGACTTCGTGAGATGCTGCACTCCGGACAACAGAGCTCAAACAGCTTGAGTGCATCTTTCAGAGTGATGTACTTGAATCCGTTCTCCACAATGTAGGGGAATACAAACTCCTTGTACAAGGCGAGACCACGCACACTCAGATCACATTCATTTTCGGATGCAATAGGTCGATACCTGTAATCATACATATATTTATCCTATAATTGCTAGCATATCCAGTGTAATCAAAGTATGTGATGTTTTTCAGATCACATACTTTCAGAATTAAATGTACATTAATCTAGGTCACGGCACTACGTTTGACATTTAAGCAAACGTACTACGGTTACACTGTATAATTGATGTGTACATTCATAATCAAACAATAACATTCCAATAGCAACTTAACACTGAAAGCTGTCCAACGTTCAGGAAACAAAAAATGTTAAGCACTAGTTTATTTTTATGTAAGGATATCCAAAATGTTGTCATTCAAGTTTGACGTCATTTCCATTCAAAAAGACACTGCATCACGTTTTAACTTCATCTGAATATCAAGTAATAGCAGACAGGAATTAAAGTTACATGTACCATTTACAAAAACATGTTGTATGGAGTTTGAAATTATATGATAAAGAGATTATTACCCTCATGTGATTCGGTATCATCAATATCATATATTAAGAAACAAAAACAGTGTATTATGCTCGCCCAAGGCTCATATAATACAATTTATACAATTTTTATTCCTAATATATATTGACGATACTGAAACACACTCTGGTAATAACCTATATTTATCCATAATATCCATGTTATAAACCCATTTGATAATTACCGTTATTAACTTGGTTAATGTTTTGCTGTCAGTGGGTCATTTGTTTACAACCAACAAGACTTGTATACCTGAATGTGTAATGTTTTGATGAGATTTAGTTGAAGTGTGTGACGTCAAACTACATTTGTGGTGACTTCATATTACTGGTGAAGCATCTTTAGAACTTTGGTTTACTAAATATTGAAATAAAATGTTTAGATAAACAGAATTTGCTACTCGTGTTTTTTAATATGTAAAATATCAACCTCATCTAGTTAATTGGTATTTGTCTCAGAAGAGCATCAACAAAAATTATGATGATTAACATATACTCGGTTGATATTTTCTATATTAAAAAACTCATTACGAATCCTCTATATATACTGACGTCCAAAAGAAACACTTTACAAGGCTTGAAATTGTATTGCAGAAAACCAACAGAGAGTACTGTAAAACATACTACTGCTTTTACCTAATTTGACTGATGCTTCCAACATCTGTCCTTTCAGAGCCTCGCACATCACTGTCTGTACATCCTCCACTGCCTGCAGTGGTCACTGTCTTCAACAAGACACAGTCATCTGTTTCTGAATCATGCCGTCTGCCACTCAACTCTGTTTTTGCTGATGTTACACGTTCATTGGTACAGGCTCCACCGATCCCTGTCGTTTCTCGGTTATTGGTTTTAGGATCTTCCGTTCTCTCTTTAGCCTCCATTCTGCATTCTTCAGACGTGATTCCAGTTCCAATGGACTTTCTTTCATCTGAATCACCTACCCCATGTTCATTCTCATCAGCTTGTCCTAGACTATTACTGGGTTGTGTTCCTACATCGGCATCACCTATTCTGAGGTCATGTTCATCAATGTGTCCTTGACCGTTGCAAGGTCGTGTCCCGGCAATCATTTCGAGGAAGATGTCCTGCTCATCACGTCTAGATTCTGCCACAAGAGCCAAACATTCTGCTCCTTGAAGCATCTTTCTCTGACACTCGGCCTGATTCCTTCGTGATTTGGCTGGCCTCTTTGACCGTTTCCTCTGCTTTGTTTTCTCAAGCTTTACTGCTGCTATAGAAGACACAGGTTCTGGATTACCGCTGCTGCAAGAATCTGCACTGAGATGGCCATCCTTTGATGAATCTCTGGAACAGAGCTGAACCCTGGAACCAAACACTTGTGCAACATCCATCAGTGGACCGCTTGAATGATCCACCGAATCCATCCCTTGAAGATGCTTCACACTCTCCAGAATCCTGTCCTTGACACTCCTGAATCTTCGCTTTGTGAGGGTCTTCCCTCCTTCACCAAGGCAATTAACTGTTACATGCTGCTGCTGCTGCTGTTGCCTTGGCAGTGGAGGACTCTCACCTTGGTTGATCATCTCTTGCTGACAGGGCCTGGGTTTGTCATCTGAATGGACCGGACAGTGCTTAGATGACAGAAAGAATTTCATTTTCAACTGCTGCTTCAAAGGCTCCTCCTGTCCGGGCTCGCAGCTCACTGTAGCTCTACACATACATGGCAACTTACCCACTGTCGCCTTTGTCCGACTGTCATCTATCTGGTGAGTTTCTCTCTCAAGGATGTTCGTCTCGATAGGTTTGTTCTTCATCGGTGATCCATGAATGGGATACACACTCTCTGCATCTTCAGCCTCATTACCGAGGCAACTCCTACTCGATATGTTATCCACCCTCTGATGACTCTCGGTGTCTGAAGGATCTTCCGATATGCTATTGTTGTTGGCATCAGCTTTTCCACATGCATTAGGCACAGTTTTACATGCACTGGCAGCCTTTTCAGAAGATACCCTATGGATTTGGCCTGCATTAGATTTGTTTTTGGAAACTTCACAAGTCCTAGCGCCTTGGCATTCCCTTCTATTATGAATAAATGAACCTCTACCACATGCCTTGCATGCTTGTGTGAAAGTCACTGATTTTTTCGAGTTGATGGTCTTCAGCCCACTGGCATCATTAGTGAAGTGAGTCCTATTTTGACAGTCGGAGGGACACCCTAACATATCTGTATCAGTCCTGGAAGCTCTTTTGCTCTTGCAAGTTGAGCTATTGACGATGTTGTTACTTTGATTTAACCCCCGGTTATGAACTCTTCTAGAACTATCACCAAACATTTTCCGTCGAACAGTCTGTGCATGATTCTGTTCACCAGTAAACTGATGTGCATTAGCTGTATAAGAATCTTTCTGCTGTGTCCGAGGGTCATCCGTTTTTGGTACCGCATTCACAATGGGTATCGAATATTCTGACACAACACTTAAAAGTGGATTCTGCTTGTGTGGGAGAGGGAACAGATAGGGACCCGTGTCGTTGAATGTCTTTCTGAACTGTTGGGAATTCTGGTACCCACCGAATGGCCTGTACGATGTGAAACCTGTGCCATCGTCAGGACTCCGATGTAATCTGTTGGGTGGTGGGTACCCGCTTGACAAATACCATCCACCAAACACAGGTGGCTCCAAGAAGCACTGCGCACTATCCCCAAAAGGCATTGGAGGCGGAAAGGAAATTGGAGCGCTATGCATATCTCTGCCAAAAGGACCTTGCAGGCGAGGTCCACAGAACCCACCAGGTGCCCCGGTATTCATGAAGTGACCCCCAAGACCCTGAGGAGAGGAGAAGAAGATATTGGAGGCAGACTGGACGGTCATTGCGTAGCACGTGTTACCACCCATGTGGTGGGCCATCGCAGCCCTGTTGTCTACCACTGGAGGAGGATATCTTGCTGGTGGTAAACCAATGCCACACCTCACACGAGCGTTCATTGTTACATTAGGTGGAGTTGAAGCTTCTGCAGGTGCTGCCATCTGGCTGGTTATGGTATGTGGGGCAGATTGTCTGGTACCGCTTCTAGAACATGGAGGGGAAGCATTTTTTTTCTTGTCTGGTATGGCTGTTGAGAGAAGCTGACAAACAATATCTATTTCCCCTGGATAGCGCCTGTTTTGTTGTTCACTTTTCGTTGATGACCGTTTTCCAACGCGTTCACGTTCACTTTTCACCCCTGTTACAACTTGTTCACTATCACATGTTAGTTGAGCTGTAACTTGTTCACTATCACCTGTTAGTTGAGCTGTAACTTGTTCACGTTCACAATTTATCTGGCTTGCAACTTGATCACTTTCATATTCTGAGCGATCTGCGACTTGTTCATTTTCAAGTGGTAACTGTACTGTAATTTTTAACTGTTTTGTATCACATATAGGGTCATATGGTCTATGTCTGGTAACCTGTTGAGTGTCACATGCTATCTGAGCTGTAGTTTGTCCAGTGTCACGTGCTATCTGAGCTGTAGTTTGTCCAGTATCACATGCTATCTGAGCTGTAGTTTGTCCAGTATCACGTGCTATCTGAGCTGTAGTTTGTCCAGTGTCACGTGCTATATGTTCTGTAACTTGTTCAGTTTCACATGGTACGTGTCCTGTAACTTGTCCAGTATCACATGGTATCTGTCCTGTAACTTGTCTAGTGTCACGTGCTATCTGAGCTGTAGCTTGTCCAGTGTCATGTGCTATCTGAGCTGTAGTTTGTTCAGTTTCACATGGTATCTGAGCTGTAGCTTGTCCAGTGTCACATACTATCTGAGCTGTAGTTTGTTCAGTTTCACATGGTATCTGTCCTATAACTTGTCCAGTATCATGTGGTACCTGTCCTGTAATTTGTCCAGTGTCATGTGGTATCTGTCCTGTAATTTGTCCAGTGTCACGTAGTAATTGCCCTGTAACACTTTCAGTGTCACGTGGTATCTGTCCCGTAACTTGTCCAGTGTCACGTGGTATCTGCCCTGTAATTTGTCCAGTGTTCGACTGTCTTGTGACTTGTCCGGTGTCACATGCTAACTGTTTAATCACACAACAGTTGTTCAAGGACTTGAGCGACTCGACACTCTGTGAGAAAGGGTTGGTGGAGACCATTTCGTTTAGCATCTCTTCAGAAAACACCTTTCTTCTATCACCACCAACCAGACTGCCGTCACTGGAACATGTCTGAGATATACTTTTGGAATCGCTTGTAAAATATTTGCTGAAATCATGTCCGGGCTGTATTATACTAGCCTTCTGACCTCGTGTCGTCTCTGTGGTACCTTTATTGTTTACATGATTCGACTGCAGACAGCTGGCTTGCTCATTCAGTTGGGTGTCGTCTGCCTGCCTGTAATTCTTGAAGCTACTTGTTAGCATGTTGTGGGCACTGTCACTTTGCAGACGCGTGGAAGCTGAATCATTATAACCTTGGTATCCTATTTTTGGTTTCAAACTTTCAGGTTTTGAGGAACTGGAATGTGTGTCAACCACTTTCTGCTCTTTCTTTGACCAGCTGCACCTCGAATCATTTGTTTTCTGTCCTCGTCTGCATGGTTTGGCATCCTTAATTTGTGACCGACGGGAACTTGAACCATAGTTATTCTGCCATTTCTGAACATCGTGGGTTCTTTTAGAATGTGGACCAAGGGAATTTGTACCCTTTCCCACAGATTTGTTGTCCAACATCTTGCTCGATCCTCTGGTACGCCCAACAGGTGGACTGCAGTTATCTCGTTTAAAATCCACGCTATCCAAATCAGAGCTTGACCTCTCTGAACTGTCTATCTTAATGGTTCCAGGTTTTCTGTGACGGGTGTGGCTTGAAATTTCTGACTGGTCACAGACTTTTGTTCGACTTTGACTGCCACCCTTTTTCCCTTTTTTGCTACATCCAGCTTTTACGTTTGATTTTCCTTTCAAAGATAGATTCTTTTTGTGTTTCTTGGTAAATTTTTTACCATCTGGGCCTTTTGGCATCTTCTCAACAGTCCACTTGATGGATTTTGGAGAGTGATCATTTGGCTGTGCTTTACGAATTCTAAGAGGAGTAACGACTCTTTTTTCCGACATCTCACCTTTCCTGCTCTCTTTACCATCACCACGTCTGGATGAATTCTTCTGCAAATTGCCACCAACAGGTTTATCAAAGGTCTTGTCCACTATATGTTTCAGGATATTACTGTACTTCGAACGACTGCATGATACAATGGTATTGTTATCCTGGTTCCGTCTGCCATAGATAGTGTTCATCTTCTCATTGAGGGCATTCTGCATCTCTATCTCGACAGCAAACTGGATCTCATTGTGAAGCAACAAGTGGAAGATTTCCGTAGCATGATCCATCTGTTCTGCCTCTCTATCCAATGGCTGCACCGCTTCAGGATGAGTTGATGGACAATCAAGTGGCAAAGTCTGTCCCACACTGTCAGCCAACACATTCTCTTTTGACATTGATGATCTTGAAGTATTACCAGATACTTCAGCTGGGTGAGAAGTTGATGGCTGCTGTGTTTTATCCATTGTGAATTCTGAATCTAAAATCATTTCAAGAAATGACATTTTGTCTTTAGACTGGAATGACTTTGATAGAGAACTAGAATTTTTTCCAGTCTCTTTTGGAGTGGGCTGTATGGTCTTCGGAACTTGTAGTGGACATTTATCATGAGAGGATCGTGTTTGTCTTTCAGTTTGTTTTGAGTTAGGAGGACTGTTAATTTCTTCAGACTTACCGTGATTCTCACCTACAGGAGATGGTGTCATGTTTAGATCTGGAGTTGAAAATGAATCGACATCAGTGGGCAGATACATTATTTTAGGAGATGCTTCTGCATTAGCAGCTGATGAATTAGACTTTCCACAAGCTTTTCCTGGAGTGTTTTCCACACTTTTGGACTGGCATAATTTAGTGGTGATCACAGATCTTATATCCATCCGTGTTGCAGGATTTTGTGGACCTGACTCAGAATCTGGGACTGGCTTGGTTATTCCAGATTGCAGTGAGTTCGAAGTGAAATTTTGAACAGACTTGCTACAAGTTTTTTCTTTTGTTTGTTTATCAATCCCTTCTTTCGGTCTTCTTCGATGGTTGGAGTATGGCATGCTTTGAGACTCAAATGAAGTGGACTTTTTACCAGCTTGTGTTGGAGACTGTGGGGCCCTGGACTGTGGACTGTGGACTACGGTACTTCTGCTAGACTGTGATGAAGTATGAGGCAGATTCATCTCAGCTCTAGAGAACTGCAAGCTTCTTTTAGACGCTGATAATTCTGAAGTAGTCCGAATTCCACCAGTCTCTCTTAGCGGACTTAATTCAATGACAGGAAATGGCGTGATTCCTCTACACTCAGATAATTTTGAAGTGTTAATTGTCTGAACAGGCTTTCCACCAGTTTCTTTGGGAGTTTCTGGTGGGCTTGTCTCCACACCGGAGAGCTGTGTGGTCCTTTGAAAGTGGCATACTGTCGAGGTGGCTGTGGCTGTCACAGACTTTCTACCAGTCCGTTTTGAAGTTTGATACAGCCTCGAGTTAGAATCAATTGATGGCTTGGTTCTGGAGGACTCGGGTAATCTTGAACTTGACCTAACTGACTTCCTACCAGTCTTGCTTGAAATCTGCTGTTGATTTGACTCAATCTTTGGGAAATACACAGTTTGTTTGGACGGCGATAACCTCGAAGATGTCCTTACTGATGATATAGATTTTCGTCCTGTCTGGTCTGGAGTGTTGAAAGGACAAGTGTCATCATCATAGAATGGGGCAGTCAGTTCTAACTGGAGAGGTTCCGAAGCAGACATGAATGAAGGCAAAGACTTCCTCTTACCAGTCTGTTTTGTTCTCTGCTTTAACTCTGACAGCGGAACATCCTTGTCAAATGGAGGTGTCTTTGAAACAGAGCGAGACGGCCAAGACTTTCTACCAGGTTTCTTCATCATGTTCCGTGTACTCATCCTATCGTCCCAGAAATCTTCACACATCGACATCGTGCCCATGAACAAACTCCTCCTTCTCCCTGCATTTCTAGGAGAAGCAGAGGACTTCCCTAGACCTGGTAACAGATCTGGACTTGGACTTCCCGTGGACTGCATGGTGGAGGACTTTCTCCTCCTGGTCTTCTGAGTACAGCTGAACAGGTTGGTGTCACTGTCTGTCTCAAGGCCACTGCTCCTTCTGGACAGCTCCACCGCCACCAACTCGGCCGATCGCCGTGCCACCTCAGAGGCCGTCAGCACCTTGTACAGTCTGGGGACGTCGGAATCCATGTACCACGATCCTCTGGATTTCCTCACACCTCTCCTGGCAGATCTATTAACTGGCGTCAGCTTTGCCACATCTGGAGTGGACCTGCTACAGGACGGGGAAGGCTGACCATTATCATGGAGGGATACGGAATGTGCGGGAGATGAGTTTTCAGATGCCGATAATCTGCCGTCAAACGGAGAGTGGTTTCTGCTTGTGGCAACCGATTCGGTGAAAGGAGACGAGAGTGTCTTGTGTGTGAAGCCTGGGAGACCCTCTACACTTGTGTCTTCATGTGGAGAAAACTGGATGTTCTCACTCCTGGAGGATCTGGCAGTTGATAGCTGGCACCTCCGGTTTGGGTCATCAGTCTCCCTTCCTGGTGATAATTCTGTCCCTTCCTTAGTGAACATGTCTCCTAGTGATGGATTCCTATGCACTAACGCCTGGATTTCAAATGTATGTGATGCCTTAGGCTTGTCCTTTGTCACGTTAAATGCATTCCTTTCAGACGTTTCCTCCATGAAGGAAGATTTTTTCTTCAAAGGCAACCTTTTTTCTAAAGATAACTTTTTTTCCATTTGATCAAAACCGACCTGGTTTTCTGCCATCGAAGACGAGCTTCTTGTGTGATGAATGTCAGCCTTTGTTATCTGGCTAGACCCATTAATATGGCGGTCTGTAACAGCAGTGGATGCTTCTGCAGGGCTGACGTCTCCAGAGTTTGTTTTATTTTGTCCTTCACGAAATCCGACATCGGCATCCACTGCATCTTCACCATGAGGCATTCCGTGCACTGACACAGTTTCTGCATCGTCATCTCCTTCCGTCACCCGTCTGGCATTTTTTTCAACCAGACCCTGTCTGTTCTGTCTGCTCAGCTTTTCTTCCTCCAGCATCAGCTGAATGGCAATCATGGCCGGGTCATACACCCGCTTCTCCGCCGGCGGGAAGGAGTTAAGAATCTCCAGTTCGAAGCCGTCATTCGACAAATAATCCTCCTTCGTCAGATCCAATTCCCATTTACCGACCTCCTGTTCACCCATGGTGTTGCCGTTCGTTGCCGCGAACAACAGTTCCGGGTCAAAATCGGCATCCTCATCCTGGTCACTTAATGAAGTCTTGGAATCTTTATGGCCGACATTTCTGTTGCTGTTCGTCGTCTTTTCGGATCCCCACTGAAACTGTTTTTTTGTGATGTTCATTTTGAATGGATTGTATACGACGGAGAGCCGTTCGTCAGAGTTTGATTGGTCGACAGTTTCTTCGATGTCGGCGTCGTAGTGAGAATCCGAACAGTCTGAGTGCGAGTCTCCCCGAGATTCGTAGAAACTCTCACTGGACGTCAGGCGCGTATTTGACCGGTCCTTACTGACCGCGTCCTCTCCAGTCCTCTCCTCCTGAATCGGCCTCAAGTTTCGGTTCTGGAGACACGACAAGAGGTAAAATGGATCGGTCCACTGAACTAGGAGGTCGCTTGAAGTCAGGTACATTTCCGATGTCTGATCTGAAAATAGGGTGCGAAACAAAACAGGTTAATTTCAAGCCATGATAGCACACTTAAAAGTTTTAATCTACAGTAGCAGACACAGAACTGAGAGGAGGGGGGCGGTAGGAGAAGTTTGGTTTGTTTAATGACACCATTAGAGCACATTGATTTATTAATCATCGGCTATTGGATGTCAAACAGATGATCAGTTTAACACAGTCATAGAGAAGAAACCCACTACATTTTTCCATTAGTAGCAATGGACCTTTTATATGCACCATCCTGACAGGATAGCACATACCACAGCCTTTTATATGGTTAGGAGTGCTAGTCACAGTGTAGTATTCTATATAGAGGATAATAAATGAGTTACCAGTTATTATCAAATTTATGTCCCAAGTGAAATAATTTTCAGTTGTCACGAGCTTTAGCGAGTGACAAATGAAAATTATTTCACGAGGGATATAATGCATGATAATTTTCCCCGTTATGAGTGCCTGCTGTGGTAATAATTGTTATTACATAATAAATAAATAAAAAAAATAAAAAAATTAAAACAAATTATAATTTAAATGTCATATCAGAGTAAAACCCATTTAGACCATTCGTGTATGTCACAGAACAATAAATTTTGGTAGGTCTGATTTCATTAGGTGGTGTGTCTGGCATTCAGGTCATCACCTTACTGTAGTCAATCAGGGCCTGTGCTTATAAAACCTTAATGTCTAAGTGTCTCTAATACGAAAAATCTCAGTGTTCTCTCCAACAATGTTATATGCAAAATCTAACACAGGGTTCTCTCTAAACTTTTATGTGATGGGGAGAGCATGGGGCCAGATGTCTATAAATCAATATCCACCATATGTATAATATCACTGTGTGATATGCAAAATCTAGCACAGGTTTCTCTCCAAATTTTATATGCTGGAGAGAGCATGAGGCCAGAATCTGATATCTTTAAATCAATATCCACCATATGTGTAATATCATTGTGTGATATGCAAAATCTAACAGGGTTCTTTCTAAGTTTTATAAGCTGGAGAGAGCATGGAGCCAGATGTCTTTCAATCAAAATCCACCATATGTGGAATATCATTGTGTGATATGGAAAATAAACACTGTTCTCTCCAACAGTTTTATAAGCATTGCACCAGATGTCTTTAACCTTCTGACTACTGCAGGCGAAATATCTCGCCTGGTGTCACACAAGTCGACATACTGTACACTGTATAGTGCATTTCCCATTTTATATTTGCCGCCATTTTGCACAAGGCACTTACCAGAAATAATAATATAGACCAACAAGAAATAGGTTAATTGAGAGTATGGCAGCCTTAGTTTTTCGTTTTTCAGTGAAAAATACCTGGGAATTTTGAGTTAATTTCAGGGATCGAGAGCCGATTATAACAGCTAATTTGATAATACATTTGACTGTTTTACCAACAACAAAAATTACAAAATATTGGGATATGAATCGTAGTTCGTTTCCCAAAAAAATTCTGGTAAAAACTCCATAGTTATTGAGAATAATGGAGATAAATATTGGACATTAGAAAAATCAACAAAAATAAAACTTACCGATTCAAATATGAACCTTATTTTATGTATTTATAAACCATTTAAGTGAAAATATGTGACTAAAAGTTATAAATAAATTTGTACATGTGTGTACGTGGTTTTTGTCGAAAATTAATCCAGTAGTCTAAAGTTTAAATCAATATCCATTATATGTGGAATATTACTGTGTAATATCAAAAATTTCACACAGTACAAATTACCATTACTACATATATACCTGAGGACAACTCCTGTGCCTCCTCCACCGTGCACCGCCTGAGTGCCACCTGGGTGGGAAACTGACACAGGAAGTCGGCGCATATCTTCATAAGCTCGAGTAGGAGACCCGGGTACATCCCGAGAATGTACCGCAGTGGTACAAAGTGCTGCGGCAGCCTCGCTGTCCTGTGTCGGCCACCCGGTCTCGCCATGAGGAGAGCTCGCATCGGAACACAGTTCGTCTCCAGGGACTCGACGCTGGGCTCGCCACTCATACAGTTTCTTGAGAATGTCATTTCGGTGCCGCCTTCCTCGGGACTGAGGGACACGTTGGGCAGTTTGAGCACGGGGAAGTGAATCAAGGTCACGGTGAATGGTTTCTGAGCTGGAGCCGGAGGGTAATGTCTGGAATTAGTCTGGAAAGCAAAAAGAAAAAAGAAAGAAAGAAAGAAAAGTAGCAATGTACAATCAGTTGCTTATACATTTTCCAAGTGATATTTGTTGCCTCTGACAATTAAAAATGCAGGGAATCCAGTTATAGATTATTTAAGAACTTATTTAGATAATATATTTCTTTTTTTTCTTTTTTTGCATAACCCATCACGACCACATAACTGATGTCCTATTCCTAAATTTAATGTGTTAACGAAAAATGGGTTACGCTGCTTACACAACTTGAAGAGGGCTGATTGTACATGTTGGTCAAGTTCACAAATTGCAAACTGAATTATATACAGAACTAGGTAGGTTTTTTTACAGGAATCTGGGAATTCAATTTCCATACTATTTAATATGTCAAAAACACAGATTTAATAAAGCCCATAAGACTGGGTCCATATTTTTCATGTTGTTGTACATACTACTTTGGTCCAAACTGAATGACATACAAGATTTGGTTTATGATGGGGATCTAGAGTGTATCCCATCCTATAAAAATGCTTTTTGTCAATAATTTGAGTTTGGTTTGACATAAAAAGAAAAGTAAAAGTGTTTTGGAAATAATCCCCCCCCCCCCCCCAATATATTTGTGTGAAATTTAGAAAACATTTGGCCCATAAATAAATAACTTGTAGTAAATACCATAGTGTGAAAAAAGGTGTTTCCTGTGGGATGGACTATAGTTCCCTAATATTCCTGTAAATGAAAATCAAGATGATTATTTAGTCATTAATTAAATGCTGTGACAGGTTTTGTTTTAAATGAGTGGATGTTTTGATGCCTAACAATTAGACAACTTAAATATTGGCGTCACATGTCTCTCCTAAATATCTTCAAGTGTCTCTTTTTCTTGGCTTTTTTTTTTTTTAATTTTCATTTGGTTGCCCCTTTTCATGAGTTGTTCCATGTGCCTTTTTCCCCTTAGTAAATCCACCAATATATTTTCTGGATCTGCCTCGCCTATAGAAACGTTTAGGTGGAACAAACACATTTCAGATGGAAAAAGTACTTAAGAATGGAATAGAACATGCTTTACAGTGCAAATGGATGTTGAACACAGAGATCTGAAATAGCTGATGATCTACCATGAATTCTAAATGCTTAATATGTATACTGAAAAAAATTAATGGCATTTTTAAAAATAATTTAAACAACAATTTATAGTGAATAAAATGAATAAAGTATGGTTAGTATTCATAAATGCTCGAAAAACCTGGGTGCAAAATGTTTTCAGGTATCATCATTTGTGTGGAAATTTTCTAAAATAATATGATGTTAATAGAGAATTACCAAAAAGTATACTGGCTCTTCATAAATTTTTGTTGTATGTTAAAAAAGACTGCAGCTTTAAAAAAAAAAAACGTTGTGAGTATTAATACCTGTCTGACAGCATCACTGTGTGCGTACATGCACTCGAGACTGCGGACATCCTGCGACACGTGGTGCTTGGTTGCGACCATGACGGCGAGTGCCGGGAGGTGTCGGGAGAACGTCACCAGGTTGACGAGCAGCGAGCCGGGCGCCACCAGGTGGAGCAGATCCTTGAGGAACTCCATCTGCTCCTTGGACGAGCAGACGCGGATGTCGGCCGAGTTGCGCGGGTACTGCAGCTTCAGCTTGAGCGCATTCTCCACGATTGTGCAGTCCCTGCCCGAGCACCGCGGGAAGAAGATCTCCTTGAGGTCGCGCCACGACGCCATCTCGTGGTCGCCGCACAGAATGGCTGGGGTGCGCGACAGCATGGTCGCGGTGCTCTCGGGAAGCTTCGTCACAAGGTCGCACAGAATCAGATGTCTGTTGTTATTGTGTTCACTCTGGCTGGCCGTTGTGGTTGTGGTGGTGTTGCTGCTGCCTTCTCCATCCTGCGGAGTCCGGGGAGGACGTCTCCTGGGGCTAGAGAAGTCACCGGCCGAAAGACTTCCTCTCCACTCACTCATGTTCTAGTTTCCATGGTGACTAACCTCAGAGGAGAACAATCCCTAAAAAAAAATATGGATCAAATGAGTAATTCCATGGTGACGGATATTATATTTACAGCTAAAACAATTATCTTTAAATACTTGTATTTTTGTCACTATTATATCAAAGCATTTTTTGCTGATCATCACCATTTCATAGCTGATGATCAGAAGTTACTTATTAATGTTGCAGTAAAATTCATCAGACTACCATATGAGATTCAGAAAATGTGCACAATTTAATAAAAACAGGGGTGTTTTGAAAAAGGTTTTTGGGATAGGGCCCATGTTTGGTACCACAGAACACCTGTATAAATCTCTGCAATGGAAGAAAGCTATTAATGTTTGTAACGTCAGTAAAACAATTATATGAAATAATATCCAGAGTTTGAAATGAAAATCTCATCTTATGTACATAAACATCATAAATAAAACATACAAACCTAACATTAACATTGAAACACTGGCCATTCTTTAAAGAATTAGGTTATCCAACAGACTCAGTCTTTTAACAGTATTGCTTGACATTTTGCATTAAAATAAAACTCATGTCTCCATTTTGGCATATTGCAAAATCATACAACAGTTCCTGGCATTGAGTGCATTTTGAGATCTCACAACTGAAAGCATTTTAATTTGCATTATTTTGATGTGATTGATGAAAATAATGCAAATTAAGTAACATAACACATTCCTCAAATGAACATTAATTTTATTAACAGGCGTTACTACTTTAATATGCCATGAGAATTCTCTCCAAATGAATTCTATAATAGTCTGATTAATTAATAAAATAATGATATTATGTCATTCTGTTTTAAATCCATCTCCACTACTTGTAAATCCATGTCACCATGGGTGTGTATGTACTGTGTATATACCTGTAGCATAAAACAATGGAAACAATTTAATTTCTAACTGTGTGTCCAGAGCAAATGAACTTCTTGAGTATAGTCAAGTATTGTTTCTGTATTTATATCTTCACCAATGTTTGATCAAATTATGATATACTACATTTAAAAGAAAAAAAAATTTTTGTTACTTTCAAAACAGTTTTCTTTTTCCATCCAAATTTAGTGAAAGTTGGTACTGGGTATTGGTGGAAAGGCATAGGTCTAATCATTGAGGTGAGGTTCCAAGGGGAGAGAGCTGGGTTGAATTCTGGAGGTGTCCTTTTTAAACATTGAATTCTGTCCCTGAATATGGGAGGTGCCCCTTTTAAACATTGAATTCTGTCCCTGAATACTGGAGATGCCCCTTTTTAAACATTGCATTCTGTTCCTGAATACAGGAGGTGACTCTTTTAAACATTGCATTCTGTCCCTGAATACAGGAGGTGACTCTTTTAAACATTGCATTCTGTCCCTGAATACAGGAGGTGACTCTTTTAAACATTGAATTCCGTCCTTGAATACTGGAGATGCCCCTTTTAAACATTGCATTATGTCCCTGAATACAGGAGGTGACTCTTTTAAATATTGCATTCTGTTCCTGAATACAGGAGGTGCCCTTTTTAAACATTGCATTATGTCCCTGAATACAGGAGGTGACTCTTTTAAATATTGCATTCTGTCCCTGAATACAGGAGGTGACTCTTTTAAATATTGCATTATGTCCCTGAATACAGGAGGTGACTCTTTTAAACATTGCATTTTGTCCCTGAATACAGGAGGTGACTCTTTTAAATATTGCATTCTGTCCCTGAATACAGGAGGTGACTCTTTTAAATATTGAATTCCGTCCTTGAATACTGGAGATGCCCCTTTTAAACATTGCATTCTATCCCTGAATACAGGCATTCTGTGAATACAGGAGGTGTCCTTTTTAAACATTGCATTCTGTCCCTGAATACAGGTGTCCTTTTTAAATATTGCATTCTGTCCCTGAATACAGGAGGTGACCATTTTAAATATTGAATTCCGTCCTTGAATACTGGAGATGACCCTTTTAAACATTGCATTCTGTCCCTGAATACTGGTGGTTTCCCTTTTAAAAACTGCATTCTGTACGTGAATACTGGAGGTGCCCCTTTTAAACATTGAATCCTGTCCCTGAATACTGGAGATGCCCCTTTTAAACATTGCATTCTGAACGTGAATACTGGTGGTTTCCCTTTTAAAAATTGCATTCTGTACGTGAATACTGGAGGTGCCCCTTTTAAACATTGAATTCTGTCCCTGAATACTGGAAGTTTCCCCTTTAAACATTGCATTCTGTCCCTGAATACTGGAGGTACCCCTTTTAAACATTGAATTATGTCCGTGAATACTGGATGTGCCCCTTTTAAACATTGAATTCTGTCCCTGAATACTGGAGGTGTCCCCTTTAAACATTGCATTCTGTCCCTGAATACTGGAGGTACCCCTTTTAAACATTGAATTCTGTCTGTGAATACTGGAGGTGCCCCTTTTAAACATTGCATTCTATCCCTGAATACTGGAGGTGTCCCTTTTAAACACTGAATTCTGTCCCTGAATACTGGAGGTGCCCTTTTTAAACATTGCATTCTGTCCCTGAATACTGGAGGTGCCCTTTTTAAACATTGCATTCTGTCCCTGAATACTGGAGGTGTCCTTTTTAAACATTGAATTATGTCCCTGAATACAGGAGGTGCCCCTTTTAAACATTGAATTATGTCCCTGAATACTGGAGGTGCCCCTTTTTAAACATTGAATTCCATCCCTGAATACTGGAGGTGCCACTTTTAAACACTGAGTTATGTCCATGAATACAGGAGGTGCCCCTTTTAAACACTGAATTATGTCCCTGAATACTGGAGGTGCCCCTTCTAAACATTGAATTCTGTCCCTGAATACTGGAGGTGCCACTTTTAAACGTTGAATTCTGTTCCTGAATACAGGAGGTGCCCCTTTTAAATATTGAATTCTGTCCCTGAATACTGGAGGTGCCCCTTTTAAACATTGCATTCTGTCCCTGAATACTGGAGGTGTCCTTTTTAAACATTGCATTCTGTCCCTGAATACTGGAGATGCCCCTTTTAAACATTGAATTCTGTCCCTGAATACTGGAGGTGCCCCTTTTAAACATTGCATTCTGTCCCTGAATACAGGAGGTGACTCTTTTAAACATTGCATTATGTCCCTGAATACAGGAGGTGACTCTTTTAAACATTGCATTCTGTCCCTGAATACTGGAGGTGCCCCTTTTAAACATTGCATTCTGTCCCTGAATACAGGAGGTGACTCTTTTAAACATTGCATTATGTCCCTGAATACAGGAGGTGACTCTTAAATATTGAATTCCGTCCTTGAATACTGGAGATGCCCCTTTTAAACATTGAATTCTGTCCCTGAATACAGGAGGTGCCCCTTTTAAACATTGCATTTTGTCCCTGAATACTGGAGGTGCCCCTTTTAAACATTGAATTCCATCCTTGAATACTGGAGATGCCCTTTTAAACATTGAATTCCATCCTTGAATACTGGAGGTGTCCCTTTTAAAGATTGAATTCAAGCCTTGAATACTGGATATGCCCCTTTTAAACACTAAATTCTGTCCTTGA
This sequence comes from Gigantopelta aegis, assembly GCF_016097555.1. Lineage (NCBI taxonomy): Eukaryota > Metazoa > Mollusca > Gastropoda > Neomphalida > Peltospiridae > Gigantopelta > Gigantopelta aegis. The sequence goes on along the minus strand of NC_054705.1, from coordinate 42,209,177 downwards.
ATACTGGAGGTGCCCCTTTTAAACATTGAATTCTGTCCCTGAATACTGGAGGTGCCCCTTTTACAGAGCTGTAATTAGTTTGGAAACATTTTTAAAAGCTAGCAATAATGAAACATAATTTACAAAGTTACGTTTCTGATTTATGGCTATGTAGTCAAAATTTAGTTAATATCACAATATTTAGTCTATAGTGAACATTAAAGTGATTGTCCCTTTAAGTTCAGACTACAATATATTGATCATACAGCATCAGATTCAACAAAGCTATTGAAATTAAATCAAATACAGGCCCGTAGCATAGTCGACATTATTGGGTGGGTAGGTAGGTGTCAACTGAACGAGCGCTGAAGGTGCGAGGTATTTGGGGGGTCCAAGGGCATGATTCAAAGGTTATTTGCCTGTTACTGTAACACACCCTGCAATGGGCCTGATGTATATTCTAAAGCAAATCATTAAAGTTTATGTTTTCTCACAATATTTTGATGGTTAATTTAGTTGGTCAAATGACAGTGACTTTGTTTTTAAATAAATCTTTGCCTCCTACTCACCAACATGTGATCTAATCAGGGAAGCGGATGGAGTCTGTCCCACATAAAGATATTCAAGAATCAAGTGCCACTTTTTTCGGTTTAAACCCTCCCCCCCAAACCCCCCCCCCCCAAAAAAAAACCCATTGTGTTGCCCTTTTCATGACTTGGTCCATGTGTCCTTTTCCCCTAAGCCCGCCCCCTCTCCCACCCCTCAAACAACAACACACACAAAAAGTACCAATTTTTTTTAAAAAAATAAACGAAATGAAATATTTTTGACCATAGAAAGTGTGGTAAAAGTAAAGTAGGCCTTGGCCTATTGAGATATAGACTAAGTGTTGGCCTACCCTGCACTATTTTTTTTTTAATTAAAAAAAAATATCAGTTTAGTAACTAACTGCAAAAAACATTTAACTTATTTACGTAAATTATCCTTATAATTAAGACAATTTAGATTTTAAAAAAAAAATGTATTACCTGTTTGATTTCATCCACAGTCATAAACCAAAAAGACCATGGTGAAAGTCATTTGCTACAAACTTCCAAAACGTCAAACAAGATTACGTCATATATTCATCGATGACGTTTTTAGGTTAAAATTTCCCGCGTTAGTAAGAAGCACGTGTTACTACTTCCGGTATTAATTGATAAAAATATTGCATTAAAAGAGACATTTCTACTTGTCATTACATGTGGAACGCATTATCAATTAATTTGATTAAAATAAGCATGTTTCTGTGAACTGGCTATATTATTAAATTATATTCCATACAGTATTTGTATACAAACATTAAAGCAGCCGTAAGCATTTGTCACGTGAATGAGTTTATCACGTGACGTCTGCCCTAAATAGTGAAAAAACTATTTACCAAAACGTTTGTGTTTATTTTTTTTATAAAGTAAAAAATATAAATAAAAAATAAAATAAACTGCTTCAAAATAAAATAAATAAAATACAATAAAAATGTGTTAGCACTAACAAAACTGTACCCAAACAAACAGCTTTGTGAGATATAAATATAATTATATATTCGATTTGTTATTAGGGCTTACTAAAAAATAAAAAAATATATAACAAAAATTGTCTTGAAGGAATACTAAAAATGTTTTTTAAAAAAATGGATGCACTTTTTTAAGCTACACTATTTTGAACTATGGACAATATGTAAATTGTAAGCTAAAATTTTAGCGTTCATGTTCAGTCATAAGTGACACAAAATAAAAACTTTAAATTTAGTTGGGGTTTTTTCAATTTAATTATCACATGATATTTTCCCTTGTAATTTAACTGTTGTCACGAGCTGTTAAATGTAATATACTTTTATTTTTTATTGTTATTTACCGAGTCGGACGCAAATAACATAAACATTGACAGTTGTTTAGCAAACAGCCGCGCACTTGCAATGGCGGCTTTATTTTGTGAAAATGTTTGCGAGAGCTTAACGAAAGAAATGGAATATTCCTCGATTTTAGAGCGCATTTGAAGCCTAACTTTATTTGCGCGTTATAATAAGTTGTTTTATACGAAGTGTAATGGTTACGGTAAGTAGACAAACTGATACTTGCTGCACAATGACGGAAATCGTGTTTCTTAAATTTTGTCCTTTACAATGCACGCTGGATTGCGTTATTTGTTTGACACGAGGTTTATTTTTTAGTTTGGGATTTTACTTTTTAAAATATACTTTGGTGAAATACTGCAGTGAATATATGTTACAATGCTGTGATTGTGTTTATTTCAGCTTTTAATACATTTTTGTTAACTATTTGTGCACCATTCTTTGTGGAATGACATCATTTTCACAAAGTGACGTCTTTCTACAGATATGATGATATAGCAGTTAGTAACTTACATAATTTGATCACATGGTTGGTAGTCCTGATCACTATATAACTTTTTATGACTTGGCCTGTCTTACAATCCTAGCAGGTCTTAATAGAATGTGGGCTTGGAAAGAGTTAACTTGTTACCCTCTATATCAGAGGCGCTAAAGACTAAAACTCTAACCCTATGCTTAAAACTACCCAAACCATTGAAAGGGGGGTATGGGTCGAACTCATGCCGGGGGTTGTTTGGGAGCCATACTCATGCATTGTTTTCCCCCTGGATTTTTGTTAAGAGGGTTGTCAAAATAGTTGACCGACATAAACTGAGCCCCCCAAAGGTGGCAAAAATGCTCAAGCTTAGATTCCATTAACGTGGTACGTGGATGTATTATGCGGATGCGGTATGCAACTTGTAAGGTTCCATATAAACTTTTCCCCATGAGTTTTCAGTCTCTTTTACTGAAGCTTTTGCCAAGCTGTACATGTATCACCATTGAAATGTACACAAAGCAGTATATATGATCTGGCCTACTTACCACCGAACTAATTATCTGCAGCAAGTATTTCTGCAATACTTTTCCATGTATTGTACATTAATTGGGCATCCTTGTGTTCCGGTAGCCTTGGATTGTAGACGAGTGGATGCTTCCTAACTAGTTCACTGAGCTGTTTGGTATTTTGGGTTGATATTTTGCTTCTTGGCATTGTCGTGGCAAATCCCGCCAACTGAAAACACCCATCCCTGATGTCATATTTTGGATTACCTCATCCGATTTTGTAATCAGTTGCTGCATGAATCACTACATGGAGCAATTCAGTTTTCTGCATTCGCAGCCGCATGACAAATCGCATCCACAGCCGGACATATGGAATCACTCTTGTGCATCTACATGCATATCCATTTTTGCCACATAACGCATGCCACATCTGCTTACCGCGTTAATGGAATCTTAGCTTGGGTGGGGGGTGGGTTCGTGGGCATGCTACCCTTATTTTATTTTTTTTAGTTTCAGTTGCTTTTAGATGCATTCAGGAGTACATTTTAGCCCATGTACTCTGACTGTAGGGGACTGGACGGACATTTTGACAGATTTTCAGCCCTGGCTACAGTCAGAAACCAAGTTATATAATTTTTTGGCAATTGCTGCCCACCACACGGTAGTCAAAGATATCCGCTCTAGTGATTTCCCTAGAAATTTGGCAAGGCATGGTAGACCAAACACTTTTGAGGCATTTTCGGGGCACTTGTTTTTCATTTAAAAATACACAAAAATTAATTGAAATTAACATTGATGTAATTTATGTGCTTGCTTTAATAAATGAATGGTAGAAGATATAAAAGGCATATTTTATTAATTAATAATACCTTTTTGAGTGTTTTATAAAGGCAATTTTAGAATTAATTAGTGAAAAAGGCTTGTTTAATCTCAGGGCAGCATGGTGCTGATTAAGGCAAGATGGTGCTAGATTATTGAGGCATGGTGCTGCACCGTGATAAAACAAGCTATGGAAAACACTACGCTCTAATTCCGCAACAATCCTATGTTTGACATCAAATACCTTTACATGGGTAATTTCCGAGTGAATTGATTTTTTAAAATCCACATATTAATCACTAATACACACACTACAGAAAGAAATCCTACAGCAGCTAACCCTTCGGCACACTCCGTCACAAGAATTACAAGGCTGGCTGACCTATATCGTGACGTAGGTCACGTGATCGCCCACTGGGTGATTCCGCCTGAAATTAAATGCATATGTGTATCAGCATTCAGACAGTGTTCTGCAGTTAAGAGTAAGATAGACTGTCCACAGGCCATTTGTAAAGTTTACAGTTGGTTATCATCTGGAAATCGTTTATACCGGTTATTAGCATAAATTTTATGTGCACCAGGGCTATGCAATTGGCGGATTTGCCTGTAGTACCAGACTGACAGTAATACCATATAAGGAAGGAAGGAAATGTTTTATTTAGCGACACACTCAACACATTTTTATTTACGGTTATGTGACGTCAGACATATGGGTAAGGACCACACAGATATTAAGAGAGGAAACCCGCTGTCGCCACTTCATAGACTACTCTTTTCAATTAGTAGCAAGGGATCTTTTATAGACAGGATAGCACACACCTCAGCCTTTGATATACCAGTCGTGGCGCACTGGTTAGAGTGAGAAATGGTCCAATGGGTCCACCTACAGGGATAAATCCCAGACCGACCGTGCATGAAGCGAACGCTTTACCACTGGGCTACGTCCCGCCCTGTAATATCATATAAATTCACATTCCAAATAAACTAAAAATTACTCTACTTGAACTAATGTCAGGGAAGTGATTGGGGTGGAGGAGTAGAGTGATGGCTCCTCTTAAATAGTGACGTCTGAAGACCTTAGTCAGGGCTCACACTGGAACAAATTTAGTTTTAACCAATTTTCAGATATGCAGAGCATTTTCTTGAAAATTATTCAAACTTATTTTGAAGTGTATTTGAAGAAAATTTTATTAGCCAAACACTAAATGTAGCCACTTTAGCCCTCTACATTGGAACCGATCTGGTTGCATATGCGACCATTTTCTTCATTTGGGGACTAAAACATTTCATATTATCTATATAAAAATACAAGTAGGTGCCATCTGGCTCCTACATGGAAAAGTTAATGTAGAGAGCTGCACTTTGCATAAAAATTAGCAATTGGCTAATTTGGCAAGATGAGCCCTGCCTTATATTGCAAAATAAAAATAATAAAATTCGCCACTAATAATTGGTAATATTTTAAGTAATAACTTCTTCATTGCAACATTATTTTGGACTGCTTGCAGTAGCCTGTTGATTTTTACCATAGGACTCAAACTTAAGATTCTGGGGCCTAATTCACAAGTTTCTCTTAGGCTCTGCTAGACAACAAAGCATCCTCTTTGCAAGTCTTTTAGCATTGCACTGCGAGATCGCAAAGTTGCAAGAGTTTAGTGAATTAGGCCCTTGTTCTTTTGGCAATTTTGGAAGGTTTTTGCCATGGGCAAAATGCTCACCTGTGGTAATTTTGAGTCTGTCTACAACAATTTCTAACCAGTAACTTTTGCAACATTTTTTTTTTTTAAATTCCACAAATATCCTTTCCACTTGAGATGTTCCAGTTATTGTTCTCGTTCCAGCCAGTGCACCATGACTGGTACATCAAAGGCAGTGGTATGTGCTATCCTGTCTGTGGGATAGTGCATATAAAAAGATCCCTTGCTACTAATCGAAAAGAGTAGACCATGAAGTGGCGACAGCAGGTTTCCTCCCTTAATATCTGTGTGGTCCTTAACCATATGTCCGACACCATATAACTGTAAATAAAATTTAAATAGACTGGTAATGGATTATACTGTTTCCTTTGCAAACTAAAGTGTAACTAATTGCTGACACTGTTAATGAGCCGACCTTGACAATGACTATCATTAAAAAAAACCCAACCTTGACACTGACTTCGGTTACCACGAAAACCCAAGTTGCATTTAGTGTATTGAGTATTAATTTTCTGTTGTCATATACTATGCATTATCTAGATGTTTGTTAAGCTCACTATAATTAAAAATTATTGATGTGATAATTGATTATAAAATAAATAAATTTATAATCGATTGTCTAGGGGTGCAACGATATGTACAGTAAAAACCGTATTGCGATATAAGAAACCATATTGCAATATGTATTGCAATATAGTTGATATTATTTAAATTTAATATTTATGTGGGTTTTTTAATGAAAGCAGAAGGCATAATCTAAGTATATAAATCAAAATATTTGTAATATTGATTCCATCATAGACCTGACTGGCCTCGGTGGCGTCGTGGCAGGCCATCGGTCTACAGGCTGGTAGGTACTGGGTTCGGATCCCAGTCGAGGCATGGGATTTTTAATCCAGATACCGACTCCAAACCCCGAGGGAGTGCTCCGCAAGGCCCAATGGGTAGGTGTAAACCACTTGCACCGACCAGTGATCCATAACTGGTTCAACAAAGGCCATGGTTTGTGCTATCCTGCCTGTGGGAAGCGCAAATAAAAGATACCTTGCTGCTAATCGGAAGAGTAGCCCATGTAGTGGCGACAGCGGGTTTCCTCTCAAAATCTGTGTGGTCCTTAACCATATGTCTGACGCCATATAACCGTAAATAAAATGTGTTGAGTGCATCATTAAATAAAACATTTCTTTCTTTCTTTTTCCATCATAGACCTAAATGATTATATAAACCACAACATTTATTAGTTGCATAATGTTCTTCTTTGTCATATTTATTTTTTAACACAATACTAGTCTACTAGAACACCGGTGTCGATTTCAAACTATTTATAAATAGTCACATTCGGAAATCCTTACTATAGGGCTCATTCCCAGTCTGGAGCTCGTTGCGGTAAGACGTGTTTGTTTCACTTGTGTACACTGCAACTGGGGATCCTTCACTTTGTTGTTTTTGTTAGCGAAGTGAAGTTTTCTACTTGGATGTATGCAGCCATTGGAACTGATTGAACGCTGTAACGCTTCTCATTTCGACAGTCTGCGCCACCAGGTTGGATTCTTTTTTAGCGAGATTTCTTGCCTCCACGTCATTTCTCTGTCTGACTATGTTTACTTGTTTTTTTCGTGACTCGTATGACGGCCATTCTGCAGAACGCCACGGTTGTTCGCGTTTAGTCTCTACATGTCCGAGCCTGTCCTAGCAGCACTGGAAGATTGACTGCCCCACTCTAAGAAGAAATAGGAAGTGGGGTCGGCCCCTACTACTCTTTTCTAGACTTTACTTTGTTTTATTGTGATACCATCTCGTATCCTCTGGTGTTGGTCCCGTCCGCACCACTAAACCAATCCTTGATGACTGGACTATACCCTAGTCTGATTTTCTCTCTCGTTCAGACAGATCCGGCTTCTCAAGATCTGTATTTCAGCACAGCACTACCAGGGCTTCTACATTATGGTAGCCCCACTCCCATAGCTAGTGATATTCAATGTTGGGCTAGTAAATAACTATTATTGCCATGCCAGACAGGGCTTCTAGATTATGGTAACCCCACTCCCATGGCTAGTGATATTCAATGTTGGGCTAGTAAATAACTACTATTGCCATGCCAGACAGGGCTTCTAGATTATGGTAACCCCACTCCCATGGCTAGTGATATTCAATGTTGGGCTAGTAAATAACTACTATTGCCATGCCAGACAGGGCTTCTAGATTATGGTAACCCCACTCCCATGGCTAGTTATATTCAATGTTGGGCTAGTAAATAACTACTATTGCCATGCCAGACAGGGCTTCTAGATTATGGTAGCCCCACTCCCATGGCTAGTGATATTCAATGTTGGGCTAGTAAATAACTACAATTGCCATGCCCGATGGCTAGTGGGGGAAAAAAAGGTCAAATGTTGCAGTTTTAGTCTATTTTGTAAATATGAATATACTGACCCCACTCCAAACACTAATGTTAGTGTTTTTAAGCTCTATCTCCCTTTTTAGGTGACATAGCATTACTATTATTTAGTAAAATTGTATTAACTTAAAGTAAAGTAGGGCTAGTGAATTTTTAATCATGGCTAGTACATTTTTTAAATTACTGATCTCATGGCTAGTGGATTTAAAAACTATTCTAGAAACCGTGACTACACCTTCAACGTCTATTGACTGTCAATCTAGGGTTTTCTTGACGGGATGCAACCTATCTCGTCCCTACAAGCTGTGCACCCTAACAGCCGTAACGAGGCCACTCGCGTGGACATATAGATCAGACTTTAAACTTTTAAACCTTCGTTAAAAATTTTATGTCAAAATTACTTTATTTTTTTAATATTATTAAATAGTCCGATCCTCTCTTCTTTCTCTTATTTATTTTTGGACTGTCCTTCTAAAATGCTCCAAATTATATAAATATTCGACCAAGCAGTCAATTCTTATTATTTTTGGCTTGTAACTTTTTTTTTTTAAAATTCTGTTAACTTTTTTACTAATTGCTATTTTCAAAATTCTGCCCATTTTCAACTCTACCCCGTCCCCCCTCCATCCCGAGTCAGGCCACCGATCTTATCTAATTTCTTTTTGACCACCCAATCTAATCTAGCGACCAAATTTAATGAGTAGAATTTTTGTTCATTAATTATATTAATTAGAGATGCACATAAATTTTTTAAAGGCCCACTATTTAATTTTTGGATGTAAATTTCAAAATTGTCCGCTTATTTTTTTTCTGTTCCTGGACAGGCCCCTGGCTATCCAGAGACAGGCCCCGGGATGGACATGCTCAAAACTCTAGTGGTATATGAGCATGTAAAAATTATTCACACTCGCACTATCAGGCTTTTTTCCATTACTGCTCAAAGATGATAGCCATAGCTGTAGTCCAACGTAAATGAACAATGCATAATAATGTGCAAGTAACAAAACATTTATTTGTAATTATCATCAACTGGTTATTTTTATCGGACTTTTAACACGTTTTGTTTAGAAGTTAGAGCCAAGTATAACCGACCTATCACTTCGTATGCCAACTTCGAAAGCTGACTACTCTTGACATGATTGTTACATTTCCTGTCAGCACCAATTAATAAAATGATGGGGTTTTTGTTTGTTTGTTTGTTTGTTTGTTTGTCAAATATGATACAAGGAAAAAATAGCATATAAAAATCGCGATACACAAAAGTGTACCGCGGATCGTATCGAGCTGATCAATTATCGCGGTATACCGGTTTATCGTTGCAGCACTATGATTTTCACAGTGAGCAGAAAATGTCTCCAAATTATCTATTAAACCCACTTTATTTTACTGTTTACAACAAAATATTAAGAATTACATTAATTTTTTTGCCAAATTGAAATTGAATTTGCCATTTGTTTTTAAAATTTGCAACTGGTGAATTTGGTGAAGTGCAGAGCTAGCCTCGTAACTGCATTTGACTGCCATTGCAGAATTTTGAGGGCTATATATAATTTTACTCCATAATTTCATAAACTGTTTATATAAATCTGTTTTGTTTCAGTTTTCTATGTATGTGAAATGTCTGAACCACAACGGGAGGCAGACAAAACAGCTACGCAGATAGCAGCTGAACCCAAGCCTCAGTCGGAATCCTCTGTTGCTACGACAACAGCCACATTACTTTCTGTCAACCAGGAAGTATCGACAGTGATTTCTAATAAGACTGAACCATCGCAAGTGACAGATGCAGTCTCCACCTGTTCTTCGTCGGTAACATCTGTTACATCCACACCTGCATGTACGATTATTTCCGAGACATCAGAAACCTCGACAAGCGTTACTGTAGCTGTCTCAGACCTTTGTGCATCGAAATCGGCACCACAGATAGCGACCCCGGCAACGACATCTGCTTCTGAAAGCACTGTTGCCATAGCAACCGGTCCGGTTCCACAGGGAACAAAAGGACAACCGCCATCGCTTCAGAAGAGTGAAAGCCCGATCGAGTCTTCTTCCTCTCAACCAGCCGCCGTTGCAACTCTCACGCATTCGTCTTCGAAACCAGTTGTTGTGCCGGCGAGTAATGTTGCGACGGTGATCAATCCAAACAGCCACGTTGAACATTGGAATCTTGACAGCTTCCTTCCTGGAGAGGTTTGTAGTCTGTGTGTGTGTGTTTTAACACAGTCACACCTAGTCAAATGGGTATGGGTGTTAGCTTAGTTGGTAGAAGGAAGGAAGGAAAGGTTTTATTTAACGACGCATTCAACACATTTTATTTACGGTTATATGACGTCGGACATATAGTTAAGGACCACACAGATATTGAGGAGGAAACCCGCTATTGCCACTTCATGGGCTACTCTTTTCAATTAGCAGCAAGGGATCTTTTATATGCACCATCCCATAGACAGGACAGCACATACCACGGCCTTTGATGTACCAGTCGTGGTGCACTGGCAGGAGCGAGAAATAGCCCAATGGGCCCACTGACGGGAATCGATCCCAAACCGACCGTGCATCAAGTGAGCGTTTTACCACTGGGCTATTTCCGTGCCTAGTTGGTAGAAATCCTGCCTGAGATACGTTCGTCTTGGGATCCAACCTTCTTAGCAAACTAGAGCTGGGCGGTATTGAAATTTGAGGTTCGGTATCGATATCGGTATTTTTGGGGTGATTTACCTCGGTATTGGTACGGTATTCAGTATTGACACGATACCGATATCGAGCGCTATTTTCGGTATACTCGGCTTTAAATGCATGCCTATGTTATGGCTCACCCGCTAATTTCATTTAAATACAATTAAATTCCATAGACAAGGCTCTCGTCTGGTTTATATCAACCCATTTTGCGTTCGTCAGATATACTATTAGTGCTTTCCGAGAAATATTTTCCAATACCGAAATTTCGGTATTTTGAAATTTGCTCGGTACGGTAAATCGTTATTGACATAATACCGATACCGAACGGTATATACGGTATACCGCCCAGCTCTATAGCAAACCCATCAATTGTTTTGTTTCTTCATCCCAAACAGTGTCCCGTGACTGGTATATTAATTCCTGTGGTATATGCTGTCCTGTCTTTGGGAAAGTGTATGTATAATAGATTTCTTTCTTCTAATAAAAAAATGTAACATTTTTCCTTTGCAGGGCTCACCCTGTACATTGCCATATTAGCAAATTTCTACTTTTTACACAAAATGGCTATACAAATTTGACTTTGGCTAATGAAATATTCCTTAATCTAACCACATTTTAATGATTTTCAAGGAAATACTGTACATTTCTGAAAATTGGTTAAACCAAAATTTATTCCAGTGTGAGTCCTGCTTTGATGATGTTTCAGAATTATCAAATGTTTGACATCCAAGCCTCCAAAAATTGAAAATCTGCATAAACCAATTATGTGTAAAATAAAAACATTCAAGTAACCCAATTGATTTTTGCGTTGCCCATCGTGTCAAACATATGTTAAATACCTACATATACACCTGATGTCATGGCAACATCAAACATCTTTCTCCCCCTCAGTTATCCCTCCCTCCCCCCCCTCCTCTCACTCCACCAGGGCCCGGTTGTTCTAGTCTAATATTTTCCTTTTAATTATTAGTGCACTAATACAAACTTTCAATTTGATTACATATGTTTATCTTTGATTGTTCTAAATCATGTTTCAACATTATGTTTTCAATTATTATTTCTATTCATTTAGTTCTTGGTTTGGAAAATTTCTGTTAACCACTGGTTAAGCTACCAAACGTTGAACAACTGGTCCCAGGTATCAGCCACATTGTAAAGATACCAAATAGCCAGTTTAAAACTCAATTAAACTTATCAATACTGTATGATCAATTTTCTTTACCCTAACTCTAAACGTAACCCATTTTCTTTCTGGGCCCGTGCTTATAAAACTTAAAGTCTAGACTTTAATAAAGTCCAGACTTTAACGTAATGCTATTAGAACGGCGTTGTCACGATGTTAAAGTGTGTACTTTATTAGAGTCTAGACTTTAATATTTATAAGCACGGGGCCTGGAGGAGGGCCCCCCCCCCCATACCCCCCATACCCCCTGTTTCAAACTGCGGTTGCATTCATTTCCATGGCACCATACCCAAAAATGTATTTCTGGCAGAAACACTGCACATATTAAAGACCCTAAATAGCCGTAGTTTAAAAATGTTCACATGTTGCGTTAACAAACATTCTTTTCCTTTGTGTTTCAGGACAAAAACCCGTTCAGCGACATATCTGAAGAACACTTGAACCAGCTGGCGGACGCCCTTTCTACGGAGGATGTTACTAACCTGTTGCAGACAGACTTCGGAACTCTCGACTCCAGTCTCGCTTCGCCGAACGTCGACACCAGCACGTCGCTCACAAGCAAGAGTCGTGATTCGCTGAACTCCGACGATTCGTTGAAATTAGATTTGTTTGAAGCAGAACCGGCCCTTTTTGATGAGGCAGCAGCACATAAAATAATCCAGGTACGATTAGAAAGTAATGACGATAGCTCGTACAGTTTTGTTACAGCATTTTGTAATGACAGTGGCTGCTTATCTTTTTGTATTCAGTATGTCAAAGGGCGAGACGTAGCTCAGTGGTAAAGCACTCGCTTGATGCACGGTCGGTTAAGGATTGATCTCCCTCCAGCCAATGCACCATGACTGGTATATCAAAGGCCATGGTATGTGATATCCTGTCTATGGGATGATGCATATAAAAGATCCCTTGCTGCTAATCGATAAGAGTACTCCATGAAGTGATGACAGAAGGTTTCCTCCCTCAATATCTGTGTAGTCCTCAGCCATATGTCCGACACCGTAAATAAAGTGTGTTGAGTGCGTCGTTAAATAAACCATTTCCTTTCCTACAGTATGCCAAACACTGGTAAATCAGACAGTGGTTGCTTATCTTTTTGTATTCAGTATGCCAAACACTGGTAAATCAGACAGTGGTTGCTTATCTTTTTGTATTCAGTATGCCAAACATTGGTAAATCAGACAGTGGTTGCTTATCTTTTTGTATTCAGTATGCCAAACATTGGCAAATCAGACAGTGGTTGCTTATCTTTTTGTATTCAGTATGCCAAACATTGGCAAATCAGACAGTGGTTGCTTATCTTTTTGTATTCAGTATGCCAAACATTGGCAAATCAGACAGTGGTTGCTTATCTTTTTGTATTCAGTATGCCAAACATTGGCAAATCAGACAGTGGTTGCTTATCTTTTTGTATTCAGTATGCCAAACACTGGTAAATTAGACTGGTTGCTTATCTTTTTGTATTCAGTATGCCAAACACTGGTAAATCAGACAGTGGTTGCTTATCTTTTTGTATTCAGTATGCCAAACATTGGTAAATCAGACAGTGGTTGCTTATCTTTTTGTATTCAGTATGCCAAACACTGGTAAATTAGACTGGTTGCTTATCTTTTTGTATTCAGTATGCCAAACACTGGTAAATTAGACTGGTTGCTTATCTTTTTGTATTCAGTATGCCAAACACTGGCAAATCAGACAGTGGTTGCTTATCTTTTTGTATTCAGTATGCCAAACATTGGTAAATCAGACAGTGGTTGCTTATCTTTTTGTATTCAGGATGCCAAACACTGGCAAATCAGACAGTGGTTGCTTATCTTTTTGTATTCAGTATGCCAAACACTGGCAAATCAGACAGTGGTTGCTTATCTTTTTGTATTCAGTATGCCAAACATTGGCAAATCAGACAGTGGTTGCTTATCTTTTTGTATTCAGTATGCCAAACATTGGCAAATCAGACAGTGGTTGCTTATCTTTTTGTATTCAGTATGCCAAACATTGGCAAATCAGACAGTGGTTGCTTATCTTTTTGTATTCAGTATGCCAAACATTGGCAAATCAGACAGTGGTTGCTTATCTTTTTGTATTCAGTATGCCAAACACTGGTAAATCAGACAGTGGTTGCTTATCTTTTTGTATTCAGTATGCCAAACATTGGTAAATCAGACAGTGGTTGCTTATCTTTTTGTATTCAGTATGCCAAACACTGGTAAATTAGACTGGTTGCTTATCTTTTTGTATTCAGTATGCCAAACACTGGTAAATTAGACTGGTTGCTTATCTTTTTGTATTCAGTATGCCAAACACTGGTAAATCAGACAGTGGTTGCTTATCTTTTTGTATTCAGTATGCCAAACATTGGTAAATCAGACAGTGGTTGCTTATCTTTTTGTATTCAGTATGCCAAACACTGGTAAATCAGACAGTGGTTGCTTATCTTTTTGTATTCAGTATGCCAAACATTGGTAAATCAGACAGTGGTTGCTTATCTTTTTGTATTCAGTATGCCAAACATTGGTAAATCAGACAGTGGTTGCTTATCTTTTTGTATTCAGTATGCCAAACATTGGTAAATCAGACAGTGGTTGCTTATCTTTTTGTATTCAATATGCCAAATACCTTTGTAAATTTATACTGTTTATCTTTGTATATTATGAAATTTATGAAACTTGTTTGGGAATTGTTTTACACCCCTCGTGACACTCTTGCTCGTGCAATAATCGACATGTAACATTTTGTTCAGTATCGTGTTGCTATGCAAGTTTCAGAGATCACAACACAATTTTAAAACGTTAAACAGTAGAAATAAACAAAAACAAAGTTTTTTTCTTTTTATAGGTCCGAAAATGGCCATCTGCTGCCTTGTAGTTGCCATTGGCAGTTTTTGTTCAATCTGACTATGGCCAAACAAAATAAATTTCTGGTCTCTGGTCGGTCAATTTTGACCTCACGTATCAACATTAAAAAAATAATAATTGCAGTATGACCTCGATTTTTGTCGGGCTTTTCTTGTTAATGACTTAAACCCGCATTTGGAGCGAAAATGCCATTGTGCATGAACTAGCATGTGCATTCTGATTTCTATTTAAATATGCATCTTATTTCAGTATCAAATATACCCACCTTTTTAGTGCAATACATGCTTGCAAAAAAAGCTGTATCAATTCTGGAATTTTGGTCTGACCAGACCACAACGGTTTTTTTTTTTTTTTTTTTTTTTTTGGCCTATTATTAATATATATATATATATATATATTTTTTTTTCCCAGGATGGAGTACAAGAGCATGAACTTGCAGTGATGTCGGCCGCATTCAGTGACCACGCTTACGCGATCCCCGCTCATAACGACCCCAGTCTGGCCCCTGGCGACCCCAGTCTGATCGTGTCACCCTTACAGACGTACACCATGGCGGAATCTTGTCAAACGGAGGACGATATTGGCGAGGATGTAGCGGGTGAAGAAGAAGACGACCAGACGAAGAACAAAGGAAGACAAAGCGATGACAGCCCTACGAGTTGCCCGAAACGGTGAGCAGTAACTGACCACCCTACAAACTCAGTTTTTGTTTCCTCATCAGTGGCCCATTTGATTATTTCTCGTTCTAGCCAGTGCACCATGACTGGTGTATCAAAGGCTGTGATATGTGCTATACTGTCTGTGGGATGGTACATATAAAAGATCCCTTGCTACTAATGGAAAAATGTAGCAAGTTTCCTCTCTGACTGTGTCAAAATTACTCTATTTTTGACATACAAAAGCCGATTATTGATAAATCAACGTGATCTGATAGTGTCGTTAAACAAAACAAACTTTCTTTCGGTACATAATCAAAACAAGGAAATTGTGAACACTTCCCCACCCCACCCACACCCCATCTGTACTGTTTATGATTACTTGTAACGGAAAGCAGTATTATATCTATTGGAAGGCCCCCAAAAAACGATAACCCTACTGAATACAGAATTATTTATAAAATTTGGAGACTAACTCTTTTTTTTTCACATCCATTTATATAGTGATATTTTTCACCTTCACTGAAAATTTTAGGCTAAATATTGTTAAAACAGCAACAAGTTCAAAATTGTAAGTAAAACAAAATGCAATGCCAAAAAGTGGTGTAATAAGTGCAATTCATGAACATATCCCCTCTGGCTCAGCTTAAAATTACCTGAAATGGTAAGTGGTAATCAACTGCCACCCTTAGGATAAAACACAGGCCTCAAACTTAACGACAGCATTGCCTTAGTTGCAGTATGAATGGCCGTCAGTCAGGAGCTTCACTGATGGGAGTTTTTTGCAGATGGATAGAAATTATTTGCTATCGCTTGAAGGAACTAATTAAAAAAAATTTTTTGGCAAAAGTTATCAATTAAAATTGCCGTAATCAGGCTCACAATTGCCATTGGTGAGCCTGTTGCGAAAACATTTAGAAATTGCCATGAGTAACAAATTCTTAACCTTTAGACTACTGGATTAATTTTTGACAAAAACTACGTGTGGGTAGTACAAGTTTATAATTTTTACTCGCATATATTCACTTAAATAATTTATAAATACATAAAATAAAGTTCATAGTTGAATCAGTAAGTATTATTTTCGTGGGTTTTTATACTTTTTATGATATTTTATATCAGTTAATGTTTACTAAAATTAGGCCAAAAAAAAAATAATCCGCATTTACTTAACAGTATTTGTGGCCAGCTGTCCAGTATTTATGTCTATTATTCCCGATAACTGTTTTTTTGACCAGAATTAAAAAAACAAAAAACGAACTACAATTCATATCCCAATAATTGGTGATTTTCGTTGTTGGTAAAACGATCAAATTTATTATTAAATTAGCTGTCACAATCAGCTATCAATCTCTGAAAATTATCGCGACGTGCCGCCATTGTTGTCAAGCGAAAATACTTGCCGGAAACCACATTTTGAACTCAAAATTACAAGCCATTTTCAAAACACAAAAAAACACCTAAAGATACAGAAAGCTGAGTTGTTTTCTGTTTCCTGTTATACAAGTCTTTCTGGTGAGTGTCGTGTGCAAAACAACAGGAAATATGAATTGGGGAATGCACTATATACAGTGTACAGTATGTCGACTGTGAGTTCTAAAACACTTAACTGATTCCATCCCACCTGATTGAAAGTGAACCAAAAACCGGAAACCAGTAACCAAATCTATCCCCCATAAGGGTTTCTGTCAGAAAGAAATGGAATGGAGTTTTTAGCCTGCAGATTATTCTCCATTACAGTAATGATGTCTTTAATTCATTAATTTTGTATAAAAGTCAGCTCAAAAAAATCTGTAAAATAACATTTTTGGGGGGATGGCATTTTACTCTCTAGCCAAAATGATGACATTCCATATCCCCCTCCTCCTCCCAAAGATGCACAAACACACACACACACTGTTTCTAAATAGTTACATATTAAATAAATATTGTAGATCTCGGCTTTAAAATTAATGTAAATATACTTGATTCTTTTTTCTATCTTTGCAGACGTTCGGTTCGAATCAGTGACCAGGAGCAGAAAGACTTGGCAGAGAAGATCCGGCAGGAAAACCGGCAGAAGGAGAAAGAAGCCAAAGAAGCAATGTTGGCGAAAAAAGATGACTTGGATGTTAAGAAAAAGGTTGGTGTTGTAAATTAGAAACTATAATGTACGGATTTAGCTCAATCGTTTTTGGTGCTCGCTTGAGGTGCTTGCATCGCAGGATCGAGCCACCTCGGTGGATGCATTCAATTGATTGTGGTTTTTTTACATTGCAACCATACCTCTTGAATTTTTATATTGCTGTTGTCTATCACTTCATGTTTGCATTTGCCGTGGTAAAGTGCTTACTTTTTGCGTGGTCGGTTTGGGATTGATCCCTGTCAGTGGGCCCATTGGGCTATTTCTCGCTCCAGCCAGTGCACCACGACTGGTATATCAAAGGCCGTGGTATGTGTTATTCTGTCTATGTGATGGTGCATATAAAAGATCCCTTGCTGCTAATCGAAAAGAGTAGCCCATGAAGTGGCGACAGCGGGTTTCCTCTTTATATCTGTGTGGTCTTTAACCATATGTCTGACGCCATATAACCGTAATTAAAATGTGTTGAGTGTGTCGTTAAATAAAACATTTCCTTCCTATGATGTAAGGAGGGGTAGAATTTAGCTCAGTCGATTTTAATGCTTGTTTGAGGTGCTTGCATCGCAGAATCGAACCACTTCGGTGGATCCATTAAACTGATTGTTTTGTTTTTTTACGTTGCAACCATACCTCTTGAATTTTTATATTGCTGTTCTCTATCAGTTCATCTTTGCGTTTGCTGTAGTTAGAGGGGTGGGATGTAGCCCAGTGGTAAAGTGCTCACTTGATGCACAGTTGGTCTGGGATTGATCCCCGTCGGTGGGCCGATTGGGATATTTCTTGTTCCAGCCAGTGAACCAAGACTGGTATATCAAAGGCCGTGTTATGTGCTATCTTGTCTGTGGGATAGTGCATATAAAATATCCCTTGCTACTAATGGAAAAACATAGTGGGTTTCGTCTCTAAGACTATGTTAAAATTACCAAATGTCAAACATCCAGTAGCTGATGATTAATAAATCAATGTGCTCAATTGATGTTGTGAAACAAAAGAAACTTGTTACCATAGTTTGACACCCAATAGCCGATGTATTTTTCGTGCTGGGGTGTCATTAAACATTCATTCATTCATTCTTTGTTTCTTTCCAACCAGTGCAGCACAGCTGATCTAGGGCTGGGGTATGTGCGACGCAAGCACCTCAGGCGAGCACTCAACCAACTGAGCTAAATCTTGCCCCCCTGTTTCAGATCAAATTAAAAAATGTTATGGCAATATTCCTATTTTTTTCAAAATTTATGGCCCTTAATTTTTTTAGATACGAAAATTTGTTTGGCCCAGTAAGGAACATGTATTGCTTTAGTGGTAGTCTCAGAATGCTTATTTAGTTTTAATTATGGTTAAATATACGGTCAAACATATATTTAAGAACCACACCGATAATGATAGAGGAACCCACAGCCGCCATGCTCATTGGTAAAGCTCTAACTGATGCAGTCGGTCTAGTATTGATTCCTGTAGCCAGTTAGGCTATTTCTTGTTTCAGCCAGTTCTCCACATCTGGTGTAACAAAGTATGTACTGTCCTTTCTGTGCAGTGTTGCATATAAGAGATACCTTGCTGCTAATTGCTTATGCGCAGTCGGTCTTAGATCGATCCCTGTCGGTGGGCTTATTGGGATATTTCTCATCCTAGCCAGTGCACAATGACTGGTATATCAAAGGTCGTGGTATGTGCTATACTGTCTGTGGTATGGTGCATATAAAAGATCCTTGCTACTAATTGAAAAAAATGTGGGTTTCCTCTCTGACTGTGTCAAAATGACCATATGTTTGACATCCAATACCCGATTATTAGTAAATCAATGTGCTGTAGTGGTATCGTTAAACAAAGCAATCTTTCTTTCTATACATAATCAAAACAAGGAAATCTTGAATACTTTGTGTGTCTGTGATACTAAAGTTGTTTAACGACACAACTGGAGCACATTGATTAATTAATCATTTGGCTATTGGATGTCAAACATTTGATAATTCTGATTTGCAGTTATCAGAGGAAACCTGCTACATTTTTCCTAATACAGAAAGGGATCTTTTATATGTACTTTCCCACAGACCCGACACCTTATAACCGTAAATAAAATGTGTTGAATGCATCGTTAAATAAAACAGTTCCTTCCTTCCTTTTGCCACAGACATGAAAGCACATACCACAGCCTTTGACCAATTGTGGTGTACTTGTTAGAATGAGAAAAAACCCCCAATCTGTTAAATGGATCCACTGAGGTGGTTCGATCCTGCGATGCAAGCACCTCAGGCAAGCACACTGATTGAGGTAAATCCCTTCCTATGTGATACTAATATTTTTCTTTGTTATTTTCAGACAGATGAAACTGAGGAGGATGGAAGTGAGTCGTGCAGTGATACACAAAAGTCAAAACGAGGTCGGAAACTTAAGCCAACGGCAAAGGCACAGCTTTTTCGACAAAGTCGCGCAGCAGCACGGGGTAGAAAAACGGACGACAGTACCGACGAACAGACTCCGAAAGGCAAAAAGGGGAGAGGTAAGAAGGCGAAAGAAGAAAGCACCGAAGAAAGTGGTACCGCCAGTGACAGTCCCCAAAAGGTTCCGAAGGGGAAAGATACCGATAATGATGTTGAAGATGGAAAGAAGGCGAAAGAGAAGGAAGAAAGTAGTGGAGAAGAGGAAGAAGCGAAGCCGAAAGGAGGCCGAGCGCGGAATGTAGAGAAGAAAGGACAGAAAGTTGAAGAGACGGAAGACACGGATTCGGAAAAGAAAACGCCTCCCAAGAGGGGAAGAGGTCGACCAGCAAAGAAAGCAAAAAACAAAGAAGACGATGTGAATGACGTACAAGGAGAAGTTCCGAAGCGAAAAGGTCGTCCGCCTGGTAGAAAAAAGAAACAGCAAGCGGCGACGAAAGAAGAGGATGTGAGTAGCGGGGATGACGAACCACTGGAGGCGGTGAAAGGAAAACTAAAGAAGGAAGACGAAGAGGGCGGTGCTTCTTGTAATGAGGAGGAAACTAGTAAAAGAAAGAAAGGGAAAAAATCTCCCAGAGTTACGAAGAAAGGGAAAAAAGCCAAGGGGCAAGAGAGTGCGGAAGAAAGCGAAGAAGACACACCGAAGAAAGGGAAGAAGAAAGGAAAAGGGAAGAAAGTAAAAGTAGAAGAAAGTGGGACGGAAGGAGAAGTGGAAGAAGAGTCTCCCAAGAAAGGAAAGAAGAGTAAAGCTGGTCAGAAGGTCAAGGAAGGTGAAAACTCTGGTGAGGAAGAGCAGGAGGAGGATGCGATTAAAAAGAAGAAAGGGAAACCGAAAAGTGAATTGACGAAAGAAAAAAAAGATGGAGAGGCTTCAAATACAGAGAAACCAAAGCCAAAGGGTAAGAAGAAAAAACTTGATGAAGTTTCACCAAAAAGGATTGCCAAGAAAGATGACGATGCGACTGCTACTACTCCAAAGACGAAGAAAGCGGGCGAGAAAGTGAAGAAAGAGAAGAATGTTGAGGGTGAAGAGAGCGAAGAAGACATTCCTCTACAAAATCTGAAGGCTGGTCGCGGAAAACCCAAGGTGAGTGTGTTATAGTGTGAAATATTGCCCATATGGTTACAACTATCTTGGTACTTATTAAAGTTATACGCCCTACTTGGCGTAACACACCAAGTCAGGCATAACATCTTTACAAAATCTGAAGGCTGGTCGCGGAAAACCCAAGGTGAGTGTGTTATAGTGTGAAATATTGCCCATATGGTTACAACTATCTTGGTACTTATTGAAGTTATACGCCCTACATGGCGTAACACACCAAGTCAGACATAACATCTTTACAAAATCTGAAGGCTGGTCGCGGAAAACCCAAGGCAGGGCTTCTAGAATTTTTACAAAATCCACTAGCCATGGAATCAGTGATTTAAAAAATTTACTAGCCATGATCAAAAATTCACTAGCCCTACTTTACTTAAGTTAATACAATTTTACTAAATAATAGTTACTGTAATAATCAGATATGTCAACTAAAGAGGGAGATAGAGCTTAAAAACACTAAGATTGGGGGTTTGGAGTGGGGGAAGGATATACATATTTACAAAATAGACTTAACTGCAACATTTGACAAATGTTTTTTCACTAGCCATCGGGCATGGCAATAGTAATTATTTACTAGCCCAACATTGAAATTCACTAGCCATGGGAGTGGGGCTACCATAATCTAGGAGCCCTGCAAGGTGAGTGTGTTAAAGTGTGAAATATTACCCATATGATTACAAATATCTTGGTACTTATTAAAGTTATACGCCCTACTTGGCATAACACGCCAAGTCAGACATAACATCTTGACGTCATCGGGGCAGGACGTAGCCAAGTGGTACAGCACCCGCCAGATGCGTGGTTGGTCTATGGTCAGTCCCCCTCACTGGACCCATTGGGCTATTTCTCGTTTTAGCCAGTGCTCCACAACTGGTGAAACCAAGGCCATGGTATGTACTATCCTGTCTGTGGGATGGTGCATATAAAAGATGTTTTGCTGCTAATCGAAAAGATCCACTGGCCCTATGGCAAATAAAAAAAATCTAAATTCTAGAACCCCTGCTATTTCCATCTGTTGTCATGTTTCATGTCCCCAGGGTGTAACAAATGTTTTGATGTACTTGGTCGTTATTTCCAGGAGAAAGGCGATGAAGATAAACACCAAAAAAAACTCAATGACGATGATATGGACTTTGGTGCTGAGTTCCGATATCCGTCTAAACAACCCGACCCCTCTCACAAGCATCGGCGGAAATCGCACCGTAGTTTGGATGCAGACTTCATCGACCCGTCAATGACGGAACTTTTTAAACCGGATATCAAGGATGAAAAATCAACTCCAGTTGAGGCCTCACCTTCCGGAGATGTTAAAGTGGAAAATGTTGAGATGTCGGAGAAAATATCCGAAATAAACAAAGAAAGTGAAGAAGGTAAAGCTACGGAAGTTTCTAAATTAGATGTTAATGTGCAAGTTGATGATTCTGGTGAAGGGATGGAGAAGAAACTTGTAGATCGACAGAGTGAGTTGGATGAAAGTGTCAAACAGGAACATACGGTTGGGAATACGCCATCAAGAAAACTTTCTAGTGATAGCCATGATAGTAAACATTCTGGCCACAAACAAGACCGGAAAGGTTCTGTCGACAGCAGACACGAAAGAACAAGTTCGGTTGACAGCAAACATGAAAGAAAGCATTCAACGGAAAAACATGAGAGGAAGCAATCGACGGAAAAACACGAGAGGAAACATTCGACGGAAAAACATGAGAGAAAGCATTCGATGGATAAACTCGAAGGGAAGCATTCAACAGGAAAACATTCAACAGATAAGCACGATAGAAAGCATTCCACAGAAAAATCAGAGAGGAAGAATTCGATAGACAAACATGATCGAAAACATTCAACTGAAAGTGAAAACAGGACTTCGACTGAGAATCTTAAAAGAAGGCATTCGTCGGACCGGCACGACAAGAAGCATTCAAAGGAGAAAGGTGATAGAAAACATTCGATCGAGCAGCAAGATTCTCACAACAAAGAGGAGTCGAAGAAGAATTCTGAACAGAGGAAAACAAGAGGGAAGAAACTCAAACACCGTAAGAGTGAGAAGGAGGGAAAAGAGGAGGAAGAACAAGGATCTGGTAAGATATTTAAGGATTGTTTGCCATTTCTTTTACGTTCATCGGGGTATGAACAAACAAAAATCATCCACAAACTGTGTGAATCGGCGAAGCCTTTCTCACATAAGTTTGCAGATGATTTATTTTGTTCATACCCCAATGAACTTAAAAGAAATAGCAGACAATACTTCTTATTAAATTTGAATCATCCTTCAAAGTAACTTGTTAAAAATAACACTAAAACTTCATACTTTATTTTGAATAATCTTTGCTCAATAAGACAATTTGCCCATATCAAATGACGTCATCAGATATGACCAACCCATACGTTCATTGAGAAATGAGTAAACTCCTGTTGCTACATCTAGACCATTGGGATGATGTTATATTGTAATGAATACATGTAAAGGAAATTTAATTGTATTTTAATGTTTTTAACGGTTTGTATGTTTTGTTTAATGACACCATTCCACAGACTAAATAGCATATGCCACAGCCTTTGTTATACCAGTTGTGGTGCACTAGTTGAAACGAGAAGTAGCCTAATGGGCCCACTGATAGGGATAGATCCTAGATCGACTGCGCATCAAGTGAAAACTTTACTACAGGGCTATGTCCCACGCTCTTTGCGGAGGAAGGACAAAACCCTGCTAAATTTGCAGTCTGTTATATTTTCAAAACCAATTAACTTCGTTAACCTTGATGATTGTATTTTCAGAACCAATTAACATCATTAACCTTGATGATTATATTTTCGGAACCAATTAACTTCATTAACCTTGATGATTGTATTTTCAGAACCAGTTAACGTCATTAACCTTGATGATTGTATTTTCAGATGAGAGTGGGGAGTTGAGTTTTGAGGATGATGAAAACGACTCTGATTGGGAGCCGAAGAACGACCCAGACACGATGTACTGCATCTGCCGTAAACCTCACAACAGTCGGTATGGTGGAGTTAGAATGTTTTTTTACACACTTGGCCATGATCTTTTATATTTGCATACAAAGAAAGAAAGAAATGTTTTATTTAACAACACACTCAACACATTTTATTTACGGTTGTATGGCGTCAGACATAATGGTAAAGGACCACACGGATATTGAGAGAGGAAACCCGCTTTCGCCACTTCATGGGCTACTCTTTTCGATTAGCAGCAAGGGATCTTTTATATTTTTGTTTAATTTGGCTTACAGATTACTAAATTCACCGACGCTGCTACATGTTTTTGAATGTCAATCATTAGATGATTTTTTTATTTGGCTATGTTAGATTACTAAATTCACCAACACTGCTACATGTTTTTGGATGTCAATCATTAGATGATTTTTTAATTTGGCTATGTTAGACTACTAAATTCACCAACACTGCTACATGTTTTTGGATGTCAATCATTAGATGATTTTTTTATTTGGCTATGTTAGATTACTAAATTCACTGACACTGCTACATGTTTTTGAATGTCAGTCATTACATGATTTTTAATTTGGATATGTTAGATTACTAAATTCACCGACACTGCTACATGTTTTTGAATGTCAATCATTAGATGATTTTTTTATTTGGCTATGTTAGATTACTAAATTCACCGACATTGCTACATGTTTTTGAATGTCAATCATTAGATGATTTTTTTTATTTCATTTGATTGAATCGGTAGGTTTATGATCTGCTGCGACAACTGTGAAGAATGGTACCACGGTAGTTGTGTTGGCATATCTAAGAATCGCGGCAAGGAAATGGAGAAGAACAATGAGGAGTATATCTGCCCTGTGTGTACCAAGACGTTGAAGGTGAACTTAATTTGTGTTCACGTTCAAGACAGTGGGTTCGAATCTTGCCAGGGTCAAGCTAACATTTTTATGTCGCTAATCTTTGTGCAGAGTTAAAAGATTTTTTCGATTTATTCATAATTCTCAATTTTTATTTGTCTCTACAGTGTTTCAGCGTTTTCTGTTGTTTATGACATGATTTGGCCTACATTGTACCCCTATTGGATATCTATGACTTTGTGTTCTCATTCAAGACAGTGGGTTCAAATCTTGCCAGGGGCAAGCTAACATTTTTATGTTGCTAATCTTTTTGCAGAGTTAAAAGATTTCTGAATTTATTTATAATTCTGGATTTTGAATTGTCTATAGTGTTTCTGGTGTTTTCACTGTTTGTCCAAAAAAATTCATGTTCTCCGTACTAAACTTATGATCTAGTTTTGGCTGATGCTTTCCATACATTCTGAATGGGAACCACTACTTTAGATAAGTGTTCCGGACTTTTAATTGTCTGTACTCTTATTTCTGGGTTTTCTGCCATTTGTCCAAAATAAAAATAAAAATTGGATTTAAAAAGACATACTCATGTACTTTAAATTATTATTATTATTATTTTTATTTTTTTTGTTAACAGGGCATACTCTACTGCCATTTGTTTCAAGACTGGCTTCCGATGTATTTTTCATGCTAGGGTGTTGGTAAACATCTATTCTATTCTATTCTATTCTATTCTATTCTATTCCAGCCTGGATCCACGCAGACCAGTGAAGCCGAGTCGACTAAAACTCCAACAAAGACTGTAGAACCGGTCAAACCTGAGGTGAAGGTCACTCCTGGGTCAGTCTCCAAGGTGTCGAGCACAACTGCGACCCCCACCAAGGAAGGTCAGTTGTTGGGCGAGATCAAGAAACGCAGTGCTAAGGAAACAGAAGAGAAGAAGAAACAAGGGTTTAAGGCTTTCCGGGTAAGACCATTTTTGTTTCTTGCTCATCTGGGCTCATGCTCATAAAACTTTTAGAGTCCAGACTCAATCTCTAATGACATCACACACATACAATTTGTATGGCGTTGTCACTATCAACTAATAATTAACAACTTCCCCACTGTCCTGGACAGATGGCCCAGATAGCTGAGGTGTGTGCCCAGGACAATGTGTTTGAACCGTAATTGGATATAATCACGAAAATAAGTTAAAATGAATGAATGAATACTTGACACAGTGGTACTAGATAAAATAAAATTGCATACCGTATATTTTGGCCCTGGTGAAACTAATTTTGTTTACAACAAACACTCATTTATCACCAATGTCAGGTCTTGTGGTATTATCTGCTCTATCAAAAGTTGGGTGCACCTCAAACTTTGACCGAGCCAAAATGCATTTCGTTGAGTACTACCTAAAGGTATAGAGGTTAAGTATTTATAAGAAGAGAAATGCTCAAACGATTTTCTTCAAATGGTTGTGTTTTGAATTTATTTTAG
The DNA here is from genome assembly GCF_016097555.1 of Gigantopelta aegis. NCBI lineage: Eukaryota > Metazoa > Mollusca > Gastropoda > Neomphalida > Peltospiridae > Gigantopelta > Gigantopelta aegis. The sequence goes on along the minus strand of NC_054705.1, from coordinate 42,183,068 downwards.
AATATGGAAGACCGTCTGCTGAAGGTTCAACAGGTCTGTATTCGAAAAGACTGCAGTAAAGACGTATGCCCGGGAACTATCTACTGCAGCGACGACTGCATATCCCAGCATGCATTGCACTCGCTGAAACTCATCAAGCAAGACAGGGAACTCATTGCTGTCAGCAAGGTAGGCTGCTGTGTCACTTGTAGTGAAAGGAAAGGAATGATCGTTTTAACGACAACTTAGACAATTATGTGTCTCACATATGATTATTTCTACATTTGAATGATAGTAAAAAAAGAACAGAAAAGGAAAGGAATGTTTGTTTTTGACATCTCGTCACATTTTAAACACTAGCTATTTGGAGTCTAATGCTGTATCCTAACTGAACGCGAGCGATTATTTTAGAAATCATTGATTTCAATCGCCGTATCCAAGCCGTATGCATGTGACGCGACAGATTTATCCGTGTGGTTAGGATACGGCGATTGAAATCAACGATTTCTAAAATAATAGCTCGCATTGCTTGGGTCCAGTTAGGGTACGGCTTTACTGGTTATTTTTACACTTGAATAAAAGTGGGTTTTTTAAAATAGAAAGGAAAGGAATGTTTGTTTTTAACATCTCCGCACATTTTAAACTTAAACAATTTGGTGTATAGCGTGGTTATTTTCAGAATGGAAAGGAATGTTTAACTACATCTTAACACATTTTAAACACCAGCTACATGTAGGTAGTGTTTATTTGTGGATATTTCAGCACTTGGTTTTCAGAAAAAAGGAAAGAAATGTTTGTTCATTGATACCTCAACACATTTTAAACTTACTATTTGGTGTGTATCATATGGTTACTTTGACTCTTGGTCCACTGATTTAGAGAAAAGGAAAGGAATGTTTGTTTCACAACACCTCAGCACATTTTAAACTACATGTTTTTGGTGTCTCAATAATTATTTCAACACTTGGTCCACAGAATTAAAAGAGGAAAGGAAAGGAAAAGAATGTTAAACAACACCTCAGCACATTTTAAACTACGGCTAGTTGGTGTTTTAAAATATTATATTATATTAAAAAGCTGTGCAAATTAAGTTTAGAAAATGAAGAGGTTTTAAATTTAAGATTCTACTTTTTACAACTTATTACCAGTCTTATCTATTTCTTTCTAAGCAAACACAATTTGATCAGTACGATTATTCAGTGTTCGAAATAAGCACTTGTCCATTTGTCCCGACAAGTGAAAATCTATTCGGACAAGCAAAATGTGCCTCGGTGGTCGTCCAGTGGACAAGTAAAAAATTTCAGTGCAGTTTCATTTTGAGCAATGACAATAATTATCCAGGTACTTGAATACAACAATTCATTTATTTGGACAAGTGAACATATTGGCGGACAAACAGATTTCTAGATGTATTTGTCCGGTGGACTAGTATTGTAGGAAAAATTTTTGCTTATTTCTATCATTGTTATTTGGTTTATTAGTTTCGGACAATTTTAAGTCGTAGGAATTTGATTGATTTTGAGAATTGCACTGCTGATCTATTTCATTCTGCTTGTGTACAGGGCCTGGATCCGGACACGTTGAAGGGTCCTATCAAGCTGCACGTGTTGGAGAGGAAGTCTGGCCGCATTTTGTCGGGAAGTGACGGGCCGACAGAGGCGACACTTGAGTCCTGGCTCAAGGAACACCCGACCTTTCAGGTCATCAGGCCAAAGGTCAAAACAAAGCTACCAAGTCCGTACCTGCTTAAGCTACGTAAGTATATTTGAAGTTGCCTTTGGTATTATTTACGACATCAACTTTTGTGTTACAGTTTCGTATTTAGATCCATTTCTCACAAAGTCCTAACTCACTGAAACTTGGTTTATAGTTGCACCTATGCATGTTCATTACAGTGCACCAAAAAGGTTTGTTAAACAAGACGTTTAATTTTGCAAAATTCATGTGTTTTTTTAATAGAAGTTTATTAGATAAAATTTCGATCAGTTCATGGTTGAAAAGACAAGAATGTGACATGTAATATTAATAATGTTACTGTGTAACTAAAGTACTGTCGAAAATAGAATAAAAATGGTTTTCGTCGATTATTTCTTACATATTAAACGGACGAGTAAATATTTTGTAAATATCTATTTAATGATACTATACCTAATTCAGTATTTACTTGTTTGGGCTCTCATTGAGGTACAAGGTGGTGTTTACTCTTGAAATTAAAATAAAGATGTCAGTAAACAGGTGATTTGTGTACTTTATTGGAACAGACTATAACAAATTTTGATCAACATGTGTCAATTTCATTGCTGTTGCAATATGGCATTGTGAGGTAGGATTTCTGATGACGGTTTATCCCTATCCCTCTCCAAAACTAAATATTTATCCATTTATAAGTAGCTTTTGAGCAAAACAGTCAGGAACCATTCTGAGTCTGATCTATTATACCGGTATTAAAGGTGCCATCTAAAAGTTGCATAATGATAGCTATTGCAAATAATTGGTTTTTTTTAAATTTTGCTTTAACATTTAATGACTACACTGTATGCCCATAAATGATAATAAAAAATAACTTTATCTACTATTAAAAATACACTTTTATTGAATAATCTTTATCACTTGTAAACAGATGTTCACATATAGCTATGATATTGCAAAATTGTGTAAATTTCTAATGTACTTATATTGAATTTATATTCACTAAATATGCTGGTCATAATTAATAATTTATGCTGCAATTCAAAATAATCAGTTAACTTGCAGTTTTAAATTAAAATCTTTTAAGGGTAAATGAAATTGACAAATATCAATGAAAATTTATTATAGTCTGTTCCAATAAAGGTCACTGACATCTTATTTTAATTTGAAGAGTAAACACCACCTTGTACATCAATGAGAGCAAAAACAAGTAAATGTTAAATTACATGTAGGTAGAGTATCATTAAATACATATTTACAAAATATTTACGTGTCAGTTTAATATGAAAGAAATAATTGACGAAAATCATTTTTATTCTGTTTCCGACACTACTATAGAAATATATATTATAATTATACTCGACAGTAAAAGAAACATAAATATTAACTTAGTTTTCCTTAATTTATATTAATTATTCTGTTTCAATCCCATTAGTTTTTGTGTGTATTAACATTATTAGTCTTTTGAAAATTTTAGGCCCATTTTGATTTTCTGTTTTTCAAATAATTGTATCATAAAACAAATATGGTATATGTTATATAAAAAATATCGCACTTCTTTTGTTGTTGTGTATACTTTATGAGCTCCGTGTTAAGTTATTCCTTTGTCTTTTTATTTGCCCAACTTTGACGTGTTATTGCACATTAAAGGAAATCCTTGTCAGGGCCATATAGTTTATCAGTTCATATATTCTTTAATTTCTTAATACATTAACAAAAATATATTATGTAATTTATTTTGTAAAATTTGTTCTCTTGTAGAGAAAGAAAGGAAAGAAAGAGAGAGGCAGAAAGAGGAGCTAAGAAGGAAGGAAAAGGAGAAAGAGAGAGAGAGACTGCGAAGAAAGAAAGAATGGGAGAAGGAAAAGGAGAGAGAGAGAGCAGAGAAGTTGAGGAGGGAGTCCGAACAGAAGAATAAAGCTGCTGAAGGCCCTGATCCAATCAGACTGAATGTTAGAAAATCTCTCAGGGATGCCTTAGCCAATCGGTATGTCTCTTGTATTTTTATAATTTTGCTAACTACTAGATTATAAAGCTGTGATCCAATCAGATTGAATGTTAGAAAATCTCTCAGGGATGCCTTAGCCAATCGGTATGTCTCTTGTATTTTAAATGTTTTATTTAACTACTAGATTACAAGGCCCTGATCCAATCAGACTGAGTGTAAGAAAATCTCTCACAGGGCAGTCTTAAGAATAATTTTTGCAATGCCTGGAGATATCAAGGTGAAATTTTGTATATAGCTTTATCACTTGTATAAAGCTTTACAGATCAAGTTAAAGTTTAGTGGTGATTTACCCACTTTTAAGAGTTATGGCCCTTGAATTTAGGAGATACAAAAAATTGGTAGGCCCGGTCAGGAGAGATGTATTGCTTTAGCAGCACTCTCAGAATGCTTAGTTTTATTTCAGAACAAAAGATGCTGATGACATGATGTATTCGACCAATGAGATCAAAGCATTGGCTCTGAAGATCGAAGACTCTTTGTTCAATTACTTTGAAGACACGGGTCACAAATACAAGAATAAATACCGCACCCTTGTCTTCAACATCAGAGACCCCAAGAACAAGGTAAACAATAAAACAGTTACCAGGGTAACCATTTTTTGGTAGTAAAATTACCAAATGTTTGACATCCAATAGCCGATGATTAATAAATCAGTGTGCTCCAGTGGTGTCATTAAAACAAACTTCTGTGTACAACAGTAAAAAAACCTATAACCATTGCATAAATTAATAAACAATGCAATTTTTTTTATTATTATTGTCTCGCCTAAAGTAAAAGGACAAGATATAGGTATTACTTTTCTAGCGGTTGAGACAGCGTCAACCTTTGTGTTAAAAGTTTTGCATTTAAATCCATTTCTCACAAAATGTTAGCCCTAGCTCTGTGAAATTGGTTTATAGATGCACCTATGGATGTTCATCACTGTAACCGGCCTCGGTGGCGTGGTAGGCCATCGATCTACAGGCTGGTAGGTACTGGGTTCAGATCCCAGTTGAGGCATGGGATTTTTAATCCAGATACCGACTCCAAACTCTGAGTGAGTGCTCCGCAAGGCTCAATGGGTAGGTGTAAACCACTTGCACTGACCAGTGATCCATAACTGGTTCAACAAAGGCCATGGTTTGTGCTATCCTGCCTGTGGGAAGCGCAAATAAAAGATCCCTTGCTGCTAATCGGAAGAGTAGCCTATGTAGTGGTGACAGCGGGTTTCCTCTCAAAATCTGTGTGGTCCTTAACCATATGTCTGACGCCATATAACCGTAAATAAAATGTGTTGAGTGCGTCGTTAAATAAAACATTTCTTTCTTTCTTTCATCACTGTCCATCGAAAACGTTTATGGTAGGTGGGATTCTTGTTATAATTACAAACAAAGTAACTAAGAATATTCACAATACACAATATTCTTTCATCCATATGATCCATCTTCTACAATGCTGTCAATTGCTGCATTTTATAATGAATAATATTAATGTTTTAGTGATGTCATCCAGCCACAATCGGATAGAACACTTGTTCCCTTAAAGGCAAATCATTTTATTTGTTGAATCTGTGCATAAAAAGCTATTTCTCACTCTAGCCAGTGCACCACGACTAGTATACAGTATGCACTATCCTGTCTGTGGGATGTTGCATATTAAAAGATTACTTGCTACTATGGAAAAATGTAGTGGGTTTCTGCTCTAAGACTATATGTCAGAAGTACTAAATGTTTGACATCCAATAGCAGATGATGAATAAATCAATGTGATGTTGTGAAACAAAACAAACATTTTACCACAGTTTGACACCCAATAGCCAGGGTTTCTGCCAGAGGGTAAAACGGGTATGGCGCCATACCTTAACCTGTATATAAAAATTAATAACTGTATTTTTGTGTTTATGTTTAGGGTTTGTTCCGGAAGATTCTCACGGGTCAGATCAAACCTTCCAAGTTGATTCACATGACTCACGATGATCTTGCCTCGAAGGAGTTGGCACAGTGGAGAGAGAAGGAAACTAAACATGTGAGTGTGTTAAACAAAGTGTGTCACAATCAGTTTGAGCAATAATTTCTGTCTGTCTGCCTTTGATGGGTCGTGTTATGATAAATGTATCTGTCCATACGTCTGTCTGTGAATTTTCTTGACCAGGGCATATCTTCTTTATCAATGCATTTAGGATCATCAAACCTTGCATGCAAGTACAACTTAGGATGGCAGTGTGTTGCGTGTCTTGAACTAGGTCCCCGCGACGTGCACATCAAAGGAAATCCTTGTTCGATCGATATCTTCCTTATCAATTCATAAAAAATCATCAAACTTTGAATGCAAGTACAACTTGGGAAAGTGGTGTGTCGCGTTCCATAACTAGGTCACTGTGACCTACTTTTCATGAATTACTGCCGCAAAAGAATTACTTGTCAGGACCATATCTTATAGGATCATCAAACCTTCAAGGTAAGTACAACTTGAAATGGCGATGGACGCATACAATAACTAGGTCACTGCGACCTACTTTTCACCCATTACTGCATATTAAAGGAAATCCAGATTTGAACCACATTTTCCATATCAGTTCATCAAACTTTGAATGTAAGTACAACTTGGGATGGTACTGTGTTCGTACCATAATTAGGTGATTGCGACCTACTTTACACAATACTGCACATTAACATTTAGACTACTGGATTAATTTTTGACAAAAACCATGTTGAATAGGTACAAGTTTATAATTTTTACTCACATATATTCACTTAAATAATTTATAAATGCATAAAATAAAGTTCATACTTCAATCGGTAAGTATTATTTTCATGGGTTTTTATAATTTTTATATTTTAGATCAATTAATGTTGAGCAAAATTAGGCAAAAAATCGAAAAAGTCGCGTTTACTTCCCGGCATTTGTGGCCAGCTGTCCAGTATTTATGTCTATTATTCCCAATAACTGGTTTTCTGACCAGAATTTTAAAAAAGAACTACGATTCATATCCCAATGTTTGGTGATTTTCGTTGTTGGTAAAACGATCATATTTATTATCAAATTAGCTGTCACAATCAGCTATCAATCCCTGAAAATGACCGTGATGTGCAGCAATTGTTGTCAAGCGAAAATACTTGCCAAAAACTTACAAGCTATTTAAAAAAACAAAACAAAAACACCTAAAGATACAGGAAGCTGATTTGACTTCTGTTTCCTGTTATAAAAGTCTTTGCTGTGAGTGTCGTGTGCAAAATGGTGGGAAATATGAATTGGGAATGCACTGTATACAATGTACAGTATATCGACTGGCTTGGCATTGGGCGAGATAACTCGCCTGCAGAAGTCGGAGGGTTAAAAGAAATTGTTGGAACCATATTTATAATCATACAGGATCATTAAACCTTGCAACTTGGGAATGGTGCTGTGTCACATACCATAACTAGGTCACAATGACCTACTTTACATGAATTACTACACATTTAAAGGATATTTGATTTTTGTTATTCTTCCACTATTTTTCAGACCCTTGAGTTGATTGAGACGGCTGAGAAGAAAGCGCAGAAGGAGCCGGTTCACATCCGGAAGAAAACTCACAAAGGAGAAGTGGAGCTGCAGGACGAGGATCTGAGCACACTGGCCGAGGTAATTACAGTTTGTTTTTGTTTAACAACACCACTAGAGCACATTAATTTATTAACAATCTGCTATTGGATGTCAAACATTTGGTAATTATGACTGGTAGTCGTCAGAAGAAACTTGCGAGATTTTTCATTTTTGAGACAGTCGCAAAGAGAAAACCCGCTACATTTTTTTCATTAGTAACAAGGGATCTTTTATATGCACCATCCCACAGACAAGATAGCACACACCACATTCTTTGGTATACCAGTCGTGGTGCACTGGTTGGAGCAGAGTTAATTGCTGATTAGTGGTAAAAAAATGTTATGACTGTTAGGTTTGGGGTTTAGACTCCCCAAGTATTTAATGGACATTTGTGTAGTATTCAGGGAACATTTTAGCAATAGTTCTTGTAAATTAAACCGGCCTCGGTGGTGTCGTGGTTAGGCCATAGGTCTACAGACTGGTAGGTACTGGGTTCGGATCCCAGTCGAGGCATGGGATTTTTAATCCAGATACCGACTCCAAATCCTGCGTGAGTGCTCCGCAAGGCTTAGTGGGTAGGTGTAAACCACTTGCACCGACCAGTGATCCATAACTGGTTCAACAAAGGCCATGGTTTGTGCTATCCTGCCTGTGAGAAGCGCAAATAAAAGATCTCTTGCTACCTGTCGTAAAAGAGTAGCCTATGTGGCGACAGCGGGTTTCCTCAAAAAAAACTGTCAGAATGACCATATGTTTGACGTTAAAGTTTTGTTTTGTTTAACAACACCACTAGGGCACATTGATTTATTAATCATCGGCTATTGAATGTCAAACATTTTCTTACAGTTTGTTTTGTTTAACGACACCACTAGAGCATATTGATTTATTAATCATTAGCTATTGGATGTCAAACATATGGTAATTTTTGAGACAGTCGCAAAGAGAAACCCACTAATTTTTTTCATTACTAGCAAGGGATCTTTTATATGCACATCCCACAAACAAGACAGCACATACCACGGCCTTTGATATACCACTTGTGGTGCACTGGTAGGAGCAGAGATAAAAAAATTTTTATTACTGTTAGGTTTGGGGTTTAGACTCCCCAAGTTTAATGGACATTTGTGTAGTATTCAGGGAACATTTTAGCAATAGTTCTTGTAAATTAAAATTGATCAACTACTGATTTTTGATGTTTTAAAATTGTGAAGCGATCTCTGAAACTTGCGCCGCAGTACTGAATAAACTGTTCCCTGGTAATCTCTGTACAGATGGTATTTGTTTCAGACTCAGATCGGGGGTGGGACGTAGCCCAGTGGTAAAGCACTCACTTGATGCACGGTCGGTTTGGGATCAATCCCCCTTGGTGGGCCCATTGGGCTATTTCTCGTTCCAGCGAGTGTACCACGACTGGTATATCAAAGGCCTTGGTATGTACTACCCTGTCTGTGGGATTGTGCATATAAAAGATCCCTTGCTGCCAATCGAAAAGAATAGCCCATGAAGTGGCTACAGCGGGTTTCCTCTCTGTGTGGTCCTTAACCATATGTCTGATGCCATATAAACCATAAATAAAATGTGTTGACTGCGTCGTTAAATAAAACATTTCCTTCTTCTTCTTCTACAGACTCAGTTCGATGACAAGCCGTCGGTTCCGAATTCGACTGACGATGCGAAGAAGGACGACGGTGAAACCGATGACGCGGGGTCAGAGGTCATCGCTGACACAACCGACCAGCACCGCGCCCACCTGTTTGACCTTAACTGTAAGATCTGCACAGGCAAGCAGGCCCCCACGACCCCTGACACAGAGGTCAAGAAGGTCACGGTTGAACACAAGGTCAAGGTAAGATTTCTTCTTAATACAGTGAAACCTGTCTGAACCAAACCCTGAAGAAACCTGAATCCTGTCAATACCAGCCAAGCTTCATGATCCCAAATTCTAAAAATCGACCCTATAAACACCGGATCCTGTCTAAATTGGATAAATATTAGGTCCCCGCTGTGATCCGGTTTAAACCGGTTTCACTGTATATTAAAGCAAACTGGGCTAAATAATTGGTTTATAAAGAAAGAAATGTTTTATTTAACGACGCACTCAACACATTTTATTTACGGTTATATGGTTAAGGACCATACAGATTTTGAGAGGAAACCCGCTGTCACCACTACATGGGCTACTCTTTCTGATTAGCAGCAAGGGATCTTTTATTTGCGCTTTCCCACAGGCAGGATAGCACAAACCATGGCCTTTGTTGAACCAGTTATGGATCACTGGTCGGTGCAAGTGGTTTACACCTACCCATTGAGCCTTGCGGAGCACTCACTCAGGGTTTGGAGTCGGTATCTGGATTAAAAATCCCATGCCTCGACTGGGATCCGAACCCAGTACCTACCAGCCTGTAGACCGATGACCTACCACGACGCCACCAAGGCCAGTCATTCATTGGTTTATAGAGTGAAAGACCTAGTTTTTAAACACTGACATATTTTTCACAGTTACAGTTGTTTTTTTGACAATTGAAATTAGTCATTAATTATATTTTATTCTTTAAATTATCCATTTTCATACATCCCAACATGTTTTGGGTCATCCTGGTGTTTCTAATACCACAAAATTGTATTTTTCATAATTATAAAAATGTGTACCTTTGAGAAGCAATGGTTATTGACACGAGCTTTATTTCAACCCAAAAATTCACCAGCCAGAATTGAGGCTTAGTGGATTTGTTAAACCCTGGGTTGCTGGACTGACACCATTCCAGGTTAAATATATCACAGACAAGTATACAATTACACTAAGGCTGTTGAAGGGGTGAGATGTAGCCTAGTGGTAAAGCGCTCACTTGATGTGCGGTCGGTTTGGGATCGATCCCCGTCGGTGGGCCCATTGGGCTATTTCTCGTTCCAGCTAGTGCTCCACAACTGGTGTAACAAATGCTGTGGTATGTACCATCCTGTCTGTGGGATGGGGCATATTAAAGATCCCTTGCTGCTAATTGAAGTGTCGACAGCGGGTTTTTTCCCTCGATATCTGTGTGGTCCTTAACCATATGTCCGACGCCACATAACCGTAAATAAAATGTGTTGAGTGTGTCGTTAAATAAAACAATTCCTTCCTTTCCCATTTCAGGATAATGATGTTCAGCTCACCTTGAGTGTGCGTATGGTGACCACTGTACTGAACTGTTTTTGTTTCAGGAGAGCAAACAGGTGAAGCGAGAGAAGGCGCAGATGACGGCGAAGGAGCACATAGAGGCCGAGGCTGATGATGTCATCAAGGAGGTCATGGAGGTTATCGAGGTCATCCACAAGGAGGATGAGGAGAAACCCACGCACTCGACGCCCAGCAGCTCGAGTGAGACCATGGCCGTCATCGTCAGGTAAGAAACGTAGATCTCTCTTACTCCGAGAAACTTAAATCTCTCTTACTCCAAGAAACTTAAACATTTGTGAGAAACGTAGATCTCTCTTACACCGAGAAACTTAAAAATGTGTGAGAATTGTAGATCTCTTACACCGAGAAATTTAAACATTTATGAGAATCGTAGATCTCTCTTACACCGAGAAACTTAAACATTTGTGAGAATCGTAGATATCTCTTACACTGAGACCGGCCTCGGTGGCGTCGTGGTAAATTTAACAACATAAACCCACATACTCAGAGAAATCTAAACCTGTGAACTCGATGCTGAACAGTTCAACTACCACCATTGTCAGATGAGACTCATTAAATATATACTGAACAAAATAAGAAACTTCCGATAACTTTGCTTGAACATAACTTGATGAAAACAAACCGGGGGAATAATTGTTATATATGCGTTTAAAGAGTGTTCCATGATGCATCGTTTGGTGCAAAAATCATGGCCATAGGTTAACAGAAACTGGGAGAAATTTTGACCAAGTGTGGTATGGGTTAAAAAAAAAAAAAAAACCCACTTAATAACAGGTATGACCACCTCTTGAATTGACCACTGCAGTGCATCACAGGCGCATAGAATTGACTGAAGTGTTGATTTCTGCCTGTGGAATATTGTTCCATTCCTGAATGAGCGCTTGACGAAGTTCGTTGACGTTAGCGGGTGGGTTGGGACGACGCCTCAATCGTCTGTCCAGACTATCCCAGACATGCTTGATGGGGTTGAGATCAGGACTTTTAGCGGGCCAGTCATCAATGAAAGCAATGTTATTTGTCCTAAGAAAATTTACATCGAGATGTTGGCTTTGTCAGAGGAATGACGTGATGAGCAAGAATGTCATCACGGTAACGTTGAGCATTTAAATTGCCATCAATGACGACTAGTGGTGAACGATAACCATGGGCAATGGTTGCCCAGACCATGACACAACCCCCACCCCCGAAACGATCTCGTTCAAGAACACAACAGTCAGCATAGCGTTCATTTCTCCTATGGTAGACGTACACCCTGCCATCACCACGTTGTAAAGAAAATCTGGATTCATCCGAAAAAAGAACGGTATTCCAGCGTTGCCGTATCCAACGAGTGTGTGCACATGCCCAATTAAGACGATATAGACAATGACGTTGCGTTAAAACGCATCCGACGTAAGGATGTCGTGCATGTAAACCGTTCTCCCGCAGACGATTACGAACAGTTTGCCCACTGATTCGGTTATTATGAAGCCCAGGTGTGTTAGCAGCAGTAGCAGTGGCAGTTTGGAATCGATTGCGCAAATGCGTGTTCATGATATAGCGGACTTGACCACGCGTTGTAACACGCGGACGTCCACGACGTGGCAAGTCGTTGGTGCTTCCTGTCGTTCGAAATCTTACGCGAAGATTTCTTATCGCTCGACTAGAACTCCCAACATGCCTTGCAACGTCTTCTGTCGACATGCCAGCATCAAGCATGCCAATCGCCCGTTCGCGTAAATTAGTGGGTATTCTTGGCATACTAAAAATGCTACAATGTAAAAAAAACTTTAATTTGTTTACAAATTTTAAAACGTTTTTGTTCACTTGACAACAATGTCAGTAAGACAAGTAAAACAAATTGACCGAATACTACACGGGACATGTCGAACCATGAATGCATGTGCAAATTTAATTTCACGTTGTCGACGATTAACAGTGCAAAAATAATCGATAAAATTCATGAATCCTGATAATACAGCTTAAGGCTAATACTACCTATATAATTTCATTACACAATGAATTCTTTAACACAACAAATACTATATGTACAAATCGGAAGTTTCTTTTTCTGTTCAGTATACATCCACTTTTACCTTTTCTTTGAAAAGGAGGTGAGATGTAGCCCAGTGGTAAAGCGCTCGCTTGATGCGCAGTCGGTTTAGGATCGATCCCAGTCTATGAGCCCATTGGGCTATTTCTCATTCCAGCCAGTACATCACGACTGGTATATCAAAGGCTGTGGTATGTGCTGTCCTGTCTGTGGGATGGTGCATATAAAAGATCCCTTGCTGCTAATCGAAAAGTAGCTCATGAAGTGGCGACAGCGGGTTTCCTTTCTCAATATCTGTGTGGTCCTTAACCAGATGTCCGACACCATATAACCGTAAATAAAATGTGTTGAGTGCGTCGTTAAATAAAACATTTCTTTCTTTCTTTCCATATAACTAAATAAAATGTGTTAAGTGTGTCGTTAAATAAAAAAATTCTTTCCTTTTTCTATAAAAAGATGGGATGGTTAAAGATTTTGTGAATTAATCTTTCTGTGCATTTCTATCTTTGTGGTTTCCAGGTCTCCATACTCTGCCCTGTCCTCTGGCATAGACTTGAAGCCGAAGTTAAAGATTTTGTGAATTAATTGTTTTTGTGCATTTCTATCTTTGTGTTTTCCAGGTCTCCAGACTCTGCCCTGTCCTCGGGTTTAGACTCAAAGCCGAAGTTCAAGCCTCAGGGTCCAAGATTGTGGAAGGGTTTTGTCGCCATGCAGGATCTCGCAAAGTTCTTCACCTCCGCGTACAAAGTCTCCGGTCCAACTAACGACTTGGTTTGTACAAACTAAATGTAGATTAATATACAAGATGTTACCTTGCAAAGTTCTTCACATCCGCATACAAAGTCTCCGGTCCAACTAACGACTTGGTTCGTACAAACTAAATGTAGATTAATATACAAGATGTTACTTCACTAAGTTCTTCACATCCGCGTACAAAGTCTCCAGTCCAAATAATGACTTTGTTCATACAAACTAAATGTAGATTAATGTATAAGACGTTTAGGAAATGAGTTGGACATTATTTCGACATTATTGCTATTCGAGTGAGTGGTGATAAGGATGAGATTTTTCTGCATTACATAATTTTTGGTGAGATATAGTTATTAATTTTTAGCTGTCCCCCACCACCACCACCACCACCACCATCACCATCAAAGGATTTCACAAAGTAGATAGAATTCAGTTTCAAATGCTGACAAATTACCTCGTATTTAACTATGGTAAAGTTCATATTAGGTTCCATTTTTAATGGGGATCACATTGCAGGAGATATCTTTTAGGTTGTCTTACCGACCTCAGTGGTGTCGAGCTTAAGCTATCGGACATAGGTAAGGTTGGTAGGTACTGTGTTCGCAGCCTGGACCGGCTCCCACCCAGAGTGAGTTTTAACGACTCATTGGGTAAGACCACTACATCCTCTTCTCTCTCACTAACCATTAACAACTAACCCACTAACTTGGACAAACAACCCAGATAGCTACGGTGTGTGTTCGGGACAGTGTGCTTTAACATTAATTGGATATAATCACACAAAAAAACCTTGAAATGAATACAGGAAAGGTTGTCTCGTTATTATGCATATATATATATATGTGTATATACTCACGGAAAAAAGTTCCTGTGCATCATTAAAATTTCAGTAGGACTTGTATTTTTAAAATTTAAAAATATTGTGTTTTACATAGATGTACTATTTATCTGTTAAAAGTACGGTGATCCTCTCCTGCCTTCTGAACCTGAAGTACTGTTTACACAATGCTTGGTGCGCCGTTGGTGATGATGTAACAGAACAATGTACTGATGTACGGTCATGGTGGTACTTTGTTATCACCTAATCGGTTGCGTTCAGTTCTTCCACTGATTGGCCTTAACTTAGAGATGCATTAGGATGTTAAACGTATCATTTCCAAATGATTCCATATGTGCACCCGCTTAATACTGACAATTTGCTGACGTGGCGTCACGTGTCAACTCCCTAAACATGGAAGATCCCTAGTACCCCTAAACTGTCGAGAACATCTCCGCAGATATTGCATAGTGTTCTGATGAACACCAGTAAATACCAAAATTACTAGCAATAGCGTTTGTGCCGTTCTAACCTCAATCATACCCATCGTTCGAAGGAGTCCATTTTCTGGGAGGCAAGTTCAGTGATAAGAAAAATGACGTCAAACAGGAGCACATGACCAAGAATGCTAGTAATGCAACATGTGATCACAAAGTATGAATAGTTCATGCAATTGACAGGACACTGCTGGAATATCGACGAGAGTGATTACACGTTCAGTTACTGAACTTTTTATAACCAGATTTCAAGTAAATTATATTCTATATGCAATCATTTGGTGCACAGGAACTTTTTTCCACGAGTATATATATATCTTTTGACTTTATTTAGAACTTGCCAGACACGATAGCTGTGTGTGGACGAATTGCTCCAGATCAGATGTGGGACTACCTTGCGAAAATACGACAAGGAGGTTCGAGGGTGAGTGATTGGGTTATCCTCAAAACTTGAGCTTCCAACTCCTTACTCTGTTTTTCACATATATATATATCGATGTTCTGCCTTGAACACATTTTAAAATCTTTTACAGGATATTTGTTTTTATTTCTGTTTATACCCAAAAAAAATCCTGTTATTTAATAAAGAAAACCTTGCAGCAATATCTACTTTTGAAGACCCTAGGTTTTCCAGATTTATTTTGTCTGCAGTCAGTTTTTCATTATTATTTTAATTAAAGATTTCAGTAAAAATATTTCAAAAAGACCACAACGTGTTATATTTCCTTACAAATAGGGACATAGTTCTCTGTCTGTCTATCCTGTATCTCTGTCTCTCTCTCTCTCTCTCTCTCTCTCTCTCTCTCTCTCTCTCTCTCTCTCTCTGTAGCTCCTTTCCTGTCTGTTTCCCTCTGTCTCTCTATCGATCCGTTTCTCTGTCTCTCCATCTCTTTATCTGTATCTCTCTCTCCCTCTCTCCCTCCCTTTCTCTTTCTCTCTCTCTCTCTCTCTCTCTCTCTCTCTCTCTCTCTCTCTCTCTCTCTCTCTCTCTCTCTCTCTCTCTCTCTCTCTCTCTCCAAATATTAGACACAAAAACTTTCTGACATTTTGACATGCCAAAACAAATTTGCTAAGATGTCATCATACATACAAACATTCCTTCCCTTCCAGGACATCTGCATCATCCGATTCATCCCTGGCAGTGATGACGAGAAGGTTGCGTATATTCACCTCTACTCCTACCTCAACAGCAGGGGGCGCTGTGGTGTGGTCGGCAATGCTCCCAAACACGTGAAGGACTTCTACATCGTACCTCTCGCATCACACGGCCACATTCCACGAGTTCTGAAACCATTTGATGGACCAGGTAGGAATTTGTTTTTGTTTTTATGACACTGCTTCTAGTTTGCTCTCACTGTTTTCTGCTTGGTCTACATAGCTAATTATTAAATATATATATATATATATATATATATATATATATATATATATATATATATATATATATATATATATATATACAGTGGACTCTGTCTAAACCGGATTCTGTTTAATCTGGATTTCTGCGTAAACCGGTCCATTTCTAAAGTCCCGTCCAGCTACCGTTTATCTCTTAGGTATAAATCTCTGCCTAATCTGTACTCTGTCTACTCCGGACTCCGGATCAAAAATCAAGAACGAAAGAACCATAATTACCTCTGTCTACACCGGATTGGGATTTGACTGAACGACGGGCTGCTTAATTAGTTGAACAATGATCGTCAATTGCCTAGTAATCAGGACGTCATCGCAAGATCAAATACAAAATGTAATTGCACTCATGTGAAGTTTACTCTTATTGCGGTAGGCCGTTAGATCAATCGGATTAATAGTGTGTGTGTTGATACCTAACTGATTTTACACTTGCTATTTAAATAAATAAAATGTTTGTTTATTCGATATAGTCATTCAGTCAATGTGACACTTGTTAAAACAATGAACTCTGTGTGCTATTTTATGTGTATTAAATCAAGAAATTTTTTGTCAATCATTCAAGTCCACTATATATATATATCCGACATTCTTGGTGCAAAACTTAGGAAAACATTACATCAACTGAATTAAATTGACCAAACTTACCTTGTTTTCATGAAGCAATATTTCTGGGAATTTTCAGAGGTGAGGATGGCTAAACTTTATTTAACAATTAATTAAGCAATGTGTTGTAAAACAAACTTACCTTTGCGTTCTAGTCAATTTGCTCTAGAGGTGTCGTTAAGCAAAATTAAACAAAACAAATTTTAAATTTAAATACCACTAATTTAGCAATGTGCTGAAGTGCTGTTAATCCAACATTCCTTTCCTTTGTGATGCCATATAACTGTAAATAAAATGTGTTGAGTGCGTCGTTAAATAAAACATTTCCTTCCTTTCCTTTGCGTTCAGGTCTGGAAAACAATCGGCCACACATGCTCCTTGGAATCATCATCCGCCAGAAGTTGAAGCGAGGCAGTCAGAGTGACGGTGCCGGGGTGCTGCCGAAACCAAAGGAAGAAGTGTTGTCGGCTAAGAAGGCTCGCATCCAGGGCTCCGTGATGACGGCCCAGAAAGACCCGCGTCTGGACCGGGCGAGTCGCGTTGTGAAAACATTCTCGCCATCATCATCATCCGAGCCCTGTCCGATCCGGTACAAACCAACGAAGCTGGAGGAACTGAAGGCATCATCATCGTCGTCATCAACATCATCTTCTCCTGATCTGGGATCCATCAGCAAAGACCCGATCGTGAAGGCGTTCACCGATCCGAAGACCGCGGAGGACAGTCCAAAGTTGTCGAGTGAGTACAGGATTTTGTTTAGATTTTACTTGCATTTTTTACCCTTTGATCTGTAGGGTCAGGATGTAGCCCAGTGGTACAGCACTTGCTCGATGCGCAGTCGGTGTGGGATAGACCCCTGTCAGTGGGCACATTGGGCTATTTTTCGTTCCAGCCAGTGCACCAACAAGACAACATTGTGATTTTACTTAACAACTGGTGTAACAAAGGCTGTGGTATGTGCTATCCTGTCTGTGGGATGGTGCATATAAAAGATCCCTTGCTGCTAATCAAAAAGAGTAGCCCATGAAGTGGCGACAGTGGGTTTCCTCTCTCAATATCTGTGTAGTCCTTAACCTATTTGTCTGACGCCATATAACCGTAAATAAAATGTGTTGAGTACGTCATTAAATAAACCATTTCCTTCCGTAACCATATGTCTGAAGCCAGATAATCGTCGTTAAATAAAACAGTTCTTT
Source organism: Gigantopelta aegis (assembly GCF_016097555.1). NCBI lineage: Eukaryota > Metazoa > Mollusca > Gastropoda > Neomphalida > Peltospiridae > Gigantopelta > Gigantopelta aegis. The sequence goes on along the minus strand of NC_054705.1, from coordinate 42,165,342 downwards.
CCTTCTTTCTTTTCTTTGATCTGTCTATATTTTCTGTTCTTTTTCTCTCCTATGACCTTCAGAATACTGCAGGCTGTTATACCTTGTCGACATCACGCAAGTTCACACATTAGAACATTCACAAAATCATATTGCTTTCCTTGAGGGGAGTGATTAATTGCTCTCCTAACGTAGGTTATGGGAAGCTATTTAAGATATTGCCATTACTATCCCTTAAATTACTTTTGTCACTGTGGACAATAATATTATGATACAGAATACCCACCCATTGGGCTATTTCTCGTTCCAGCCAGTGCACCACAACTGGTATATCAAAGGCCGTGGTATATGCTATCCTGTCTGGGATGGTGCATATAAAAGATCCCTTGCTGTTAATCGAAAAGAGTAGCCCATGAAGTGGCGACAGAGGGTTTCCTCTCTCAATATCTGTGTGGTCCTTAACGATATGTCTGATGCCATATAACCGTAAATAAAATGTGTTGAGTGCGTCATTAAATAAAACATTTTATTCTTTCTTTCCAGAATACCCACATCTTGTATTAATATTTATTTAATGTTTTTCTATTTTATTAGGGGCCTAATTCACAAAGGTCTCTTAGGCTCTGCTAGACAACAAAGCATCCTCTTTGCAAGTCTTTTAGCATTGCACTGCGAGATGGGCCTAATTCACAAAGGTCTCTTAGGCTCTGCTAGACAACAAAGCATCCTCTTTGCAAGTCTTTTAGCATTGCACTGCGAGATGGGCCTAATTCACAAAGGTCTCTTAGGCTCTGCTAGACAACAAAGCATCCTCTTTGCAAGTCTTTTAGCATTGCACTGCGAGATGGGCCTAATTCACAAAGGTCTCTTAAGCTCTGCTAGACAACAAAGCATCCTCTTTGCAAGTCTTGTAGCATTGCACTGCGAGATGGGCCTAATTCACAAAGGTCTCTTAGGCTCTGCTAGACAACAAAGCATCCTCTTTGCAAGTCTTTTAGCATTGCACTGCGAGATCTGTCTTCTATAGAGATATGGGGCCTAATTCACAAAGCTCTCTTAGGCTCTGCTAGACAACAAAGCATCCTCTTTGCAAGTCTTTTAGCATTGCACTGCGAGATGGGCCTAATTCACAAAGGTCTCTTAGGCTCTGCTAGACAACAAAGCATCCTCTTTGCAAGTCTTTTAGCATTGCACTGCGAGATCTGTCTTCTATAAAGATATGGGGCCTAATTCACAAAGGTCTCTTAGGCTCTGCTAGACAACAAAGCATCCTCTTTGTAAGTCTTTTAGCATTGCACTGCGAGATCGCAAAGTTGCAAGAGTTTAGAGAATTAGGCCCCAGTTTCTTTCTGTATTCTCATAATACTCATGCAGCATTCAGAATAAGCATCGTTAAATAAAACATTTCCTTCTTTCATTTGAACAAGTAAAAATACTGATGGACAAGTAGATTTATAAATGTACACTAATGAAAAAACATTCTGCTCATTTCTATCACAACCTATCCCTAGTATTAAGATTTATTTACTGTTGTTTGTATTTTTCAGTTTCTCTGCCGTATTCGCCGGGTGGTGGCGATGATGATGACGACGATACAGAAGATCTGCCGTACGACCCCACAGACAGTCAGATTTTACTGGCACCACCATCATCATCATCATTGCAACTACCACCAACATCCACTACATCGGCACCTACAGCAGTCACCGCCACATCGTCATCGTCAACAACACTGACAACAGTAGTAGCTACTACATCATCGTCGGTGAAGAAGACGACTAAACTAAAACAGTTGTCGGACACAGAGGCCATCACAGGAATCAAAGTGGATGAAATCGTCGACAAGATCGCCAGGAGCACGGACCCTGCACAGATCACCGCCATGATGGTGACGATACTCGCGTGCGCGTCAGACGCAGCCGAACAGAAGGTGCTGCTCACAGAACTCACAAACAGAGTAGAAACCCGTAAGCAAGACCTGATCAAACAGACGCTCGGAATTGAGGGCAAAAGTGAGGTCGAAAATCTGCAGAAATTGTCAGAAAGAGTTGAAGGTGGGAATGATTTGGATAAATCAGTGAATAAATTGGCAGCTGTGACTGAAACGAAAGTGGTTTCGACCACGGCCAAAACGAAAGTGGTTTCATCCACAATTAGCAAGCCTGGTGAATCTGAAACGACCCGTCCACTGGTTTCAAAGCTTGTTGATACAGACGTTGCCACCCCTGTCGGTTTTTACACAAGCAGCAGTAGTGGAGAATCTAATAATAGTCATTTGAAAAAGAAAATTGAGCATAAAGCCGTGGTTCCGGTTGAAACTGTTAAAGAGGTGGTAAAGCAAGACGAACTTATTACTAAATCGGAGATGGTGAAAGACTCTTCAAAGGACGATACTGTTTCAACTGCTGAAACTATAATGTCCACTTCGGATTCGGTTCAGAGGATGGACACCAAGTCATCATCAACTGCTGGTTCCAAGCTGACAGAAGCAGTCTCGGAGACTAAAGATGCTTCTGCTACTACTGCAACAGCAGCAGCTACAACAACAGCAGCAGCAGCAGCAGAATCCTCAGTTAAAAGTATCCCGATTTCCATCTCGGAGACTAAAACGGGCGACATGCCACTGGCCTTACAAGCTCTGATGAAAGATGTGATGGGGGAATCGGCCGTGAGGTTACAGAAGCCGCGACTTCCGGCTCGCTTTGCTGTGGCCGCTAGCGAGAAAGGAAAAGATTCTGGAAAAGACGGTAAAGCGGAGAAAACAGAAACAGACAAACTTGGTACTGAGGGCAAGAAGAAAAAAGATTTCAATAGTACCAGTTCCGAAAAGAAAGACAAGATCGGTGCTATAGAAAACATCATTCCCGGTTTGGGATATCTCGACACCGACAGCGATGAAGAATATTCGGGAAGTCCTCATCTTTTCATGAGCCTTGGCAAAAAGTTGGAAAGTTCTTCTAAAGACAGCAGTGCAGTTAGTGGTGCTCCGGAGAAATCGGAGGGAGAGTCTAAAGGACTAGATTCGACTAAAGAATCGAAAGACGAGCAGATCGAACTCTCGAAGAGCGATCTGGACATGAGGGCTGGGCAGTGCCCCGAGATGCCGACAGCGTTTCCGAAAGATGTGGATCTTCGTGCCCAACCGGGAGTGGAGGACATCGATGAACGCATCAAACCGGGCGGTGAGATCCCGATGGACAGAGACGACCGAGTCCCCGGTCCGCAACAATTACCAGGACTCCACCCTCCCACTCCCCTCGGACTCCCAGGGATGAGGCCACTCGCTCCAGAAGGGTTCTCGCCGGCGGTTAGGCCGCCACCGATCAGAATTCCGCAGTGGGGTCCCGGAAATCCACCCCCTCCCGGCGTCGATGATCCAATTTCTCCGGAAATGAAAGTCAGACCACCACCGGGCGTTGCGGTCAGATTCAGAGGACCTCACCCACGCCCTCCGTTTACGACTCCGTTGCTGCCCCCTCGACTGGGTTTTCCCTTTATAGGAGATTCTCAAACCAAAACTGTTGAAGGGTCGGTGCAATCAGAGAAAGATCCTGCAATAGCGGACTCTACAGTGTCGTCTACAATAGATCCTAAGAAAGACGTGCCAGCAACTAAGGAAGAGTCTTCTAAAGATGCTTCTAAAAGAGGCTCGCCTGGAACAAAGAAAGATGAAAGCAGTGCCAAAAAAGCTAAGAAGGATAAGTCGGGGAAAGAGTCTAAAAACAAAAGTAAGACTAAAAGTAAAAAAGGGTCGGATGATAAGACATCGACCGAGGATGTTGACGAGAGGATCCTGCCTCCCATAATTCCCGGCGTTCCGATGACGGTCAGTCTTCCGGGAATTCCGGTGGCTATTTCGGTTGTTCCGCCAAAACCTTCGGGGTTGGAAGCAGTGGTTACAACCGAAATACAAGCACAGTGGCCAGGACAGACGGACATAGATCAGAGAATGTTCGCTCCAGGGATGGCGAATCCCATGATGGGAGTTCAGGTTCCAGTTGCCAGTATTCCCATAACGGTGTCGAACAATCCCATGATGCCTAGCCACATGGTGTCGGTGAACAGTCCCATAATGACACCTTCAAACGCTCCCATGATGGCTGGCATGTCGAACAGTCAGCCGGTTGTTGGGCCTCCTATGATGGGCATTAACATTCCACCAAGCATCCCTCCATCTATCGGTGCTCCTCCCCCAATGCCGGTTTCCAGCGTTCAGCCGAGCGTACCGCCAGTATCAACCAACACTGCGTGGATGCCAGGGGCAGTGGTAGGTCACCACATTCCCCCTCATCATCCACAGCATCCAGGTGAGATTCTGCCAGGACAGCACCCTCCGGAACATCCCTTAGGACCCCAGCACCCTCTGGAACATCCCCTCGGACCCCAGCAACCTCCGAGAGACACCCTAGACCCACATGGCTATCAGTTGTCGGGTCACAGTGGCAGGATAATGACGCCCGCTTACAAAGACGTGGATTTTCGCCAGCAGGATGTGGACCTGCGATCGATGAACACGCCGATGATGGGCCCTGGAGAATATCTCTGTCAGTCGTCGCCAAACACTGACGCCGGTTTCCCTCATAAGAGGCCGTATGAACACGAACATCCCAATGAGCCTCAGGGAAAGCGTTCCCGAGGTTTTGGCGGAGGACCCGGCGGGTTTCGATCCGAGAGTCCTCAGATGCACATGCACCCATCTTCCCAACCAGCGAGAGATTCGAAGCCGCCTTCGTTGATGTCGCTGAATGTCGGTCCGCCACAGGAGCCAGAGTGCAGCCAGTCTCCCAACGAGATCGATTATTACGAGCAGCAGGAATTCATCGGCGGTTACTACCAAGGCGTAAAGAACCCCCGGGGAGGTGGTTGGAATTACAAAGGTCCCAGAGGAAGAAGCAAGTTCCGCAGAGAGTTTCCGCCAGGGTCGGGGAACGCCCCCGAGGAAGGAGGAGGTTTTCCCCCCGAGCAGGGCGAGGAGAGACTGATGGACAGAAACGAGGACGGACATGGGTACGGGCGGGAGAGACGGCAGTGGGGGGCGCGGCATGACCGGAGAGGAGGCGGGAGAGACGGGGAGTCGACGCGAGGTTATCACAATGACGACTCGCGGCACAGAGAAGGATTTCATCGTGGTCGTAGACGGGATGTGAGAGACTATAGGCGATAACTGTTGTTTACTCATTGTTCACATTGTCATCTCTTAATCACGGAGCTTTAAACTAGAGGAAGAACATACCTCGTTACATTGTTTTAAAAACAAATGTGGTCCAATCCTGGTGCTTATAAAACTTTTAGAGTGTACTCAAGACTCCATTAATAGAGTGAGACAGTAATGTCATGACAACGCCATACGAACTGTATGCATGTGACGTCATTACAGATTGAGTCTTGACTCTAAAACTTTTTATAAGCACAGGCCCAAATCTAAGGTGTGTTTAGCTCAACGGAGCAAGAAAAACCCCTTACAATACTGGTTTTTGTTACTCTGAAACAGAATGATCAGTTTGGGAAAAAATCAAATTGTTCGCAAAATGTTAGTTGATAGCTGTCATTAAACATAAGCCTGTTCTGAGTTTAAACGGGAAAAAAAAGTTCTTTGCTAGACTGGTTTTTGTTCTTACGTTAAACCAAATGACCACGTGAGGGACCAGTCAAAGTGTTTACAAACGTTGGCATTGTTCACACACGTTAGCATCGTTCGCAGTCATTGACCTAAACATTGGGCTGGTGTGTAGATGGTTTGTTGTGGCTAATGTTTTTAACAATAAAACATGTGGTGTTGGGATTTGGTAACATTTCTGTGGCTACTTGTGAATGTACTTGTTAACAGTACAAAAACAAGTGGTCGAAATTTAAATTCAGTTCAGCCAGATAGAGAAGGGCAAAACAAAACGCTCTATAAATTGTTTTGTTATGTTTCGTGTTAAAACTGAGTGATTACGTTTGACACCAGTGGATTCATTTGGGAAAGTTAGCAGTGGTCGTAAAATGCAAGCTTGATGTATACATGTTTTATTCTGTTTTGAAGTATTCCAGTACAGTCACATACGTTCAGTTAGGTTCTGAGATTGAAAGTTTTGTGACTAATTTAACACTTTCGGTGGAAAGGAAAAGGTCGGCTATTCGGTTGATGTGAAAGTTTGTTTTTTAGTTATTATGGTTTAAATTCTGACAATTTGTTTAACAGTTCTACAAAATGTGGCCGTTTCGTTGTAAAAGTTCGATTTCAGTGTGAGATTAATCTGTGAAAGCAGTTTAATTGAAAAGTGTGTTATAGTCGTGTTTTCGCAAAGGATTTCGCCAAATAACCGATGTGTACGTGGTTTATTCTAACAAGTGTTTGAGGATTCCCTGTGTCAAACAAAAACATCTTGCTAAAGATTAAGATGAAAGTTCTCAATTGTGTATCATCGATCTGTGAATGCAGTTTCACGGAAAACAAGTTAAATCATACATAAATCACCTTTTTTTTAAAGGAAAATAATCACATGCTGTACAAACAAGTTTTGTTTGTTGCTTCTGATTAACGTCGTCATCATCATCATCATCATCATCATCATCATGTGTTCAAAAGCAAAACAGTCAAATGCTGATGTGTACATTATTTCGTTCTTACCAGGGAGAAAATAAACATACAGTGTCACTTAATGTTTTATTCTTGCGAGGTAGGATGTATTGAAACCCAAGGCAGTCACCTGACAGGACTGGAACCTACTTCGATTCATTGCTTCACGGGTCATTTGACAGTCTACAGTTATAAACCGATGGTGATTCAGGCGTTCAATATCTGAACCACGATCATCACCCTGTTTTAGTTACTCTAGATAAATACACTTAAGCTGATGTCACACGATACGAGTGCTTAGTACGATAATAGCTAATTGCACAGCAGCTGATGAAATCACAAAAAGAAGGAAAGAAATGTTTTATTTAACAACTCGCTCAACACATTTTATTTATGGTTATATAGTGTCAGACATATGGTTTAGGACCACACAGATACAGAGAGAAGAAACCCACTGTCGCCACTCCATGGGCTACTCTCTTCGATTAGCATCGAGGGATCTTTTATATGCACCATCCCACAGACAGGGTAGTACATACCACGGTCTTTGTCACACCATTTGCGAAGTGAAATCACAATGTTGTCTTGTTACAATCGGCTATTCTCGTCAACGCTCACCTGAAATTTTGTTTTAGCTTATTTTCAGACAGGTAGAAAATTTCATTGAGCATTATTAAAACGTTGCTAATTTAAACAAAACTCTCTTAACCAAGTACTAAAAGTTGTAGCCACTTTGGATAACAATTATCTACTGGCTAATTTGGCGGCAGCGTGGGTTTTTTCATTGTGGTCTTTAGCCATATATACTCGAGTAACGTTAATAAAGCATTTCTTTCTTCCATGCTTAAAAGTACATTGGATACAGTTGGCAGCTTGGATTGCATGTCATTTATACTATGAGATTTTCAAGACATAACATTAAGTGTTTTAAACAAAAATATGACCTTCGATTAAAATTTAAAAGTATGTCTGGAATACATAACTGCATTTATCTTATAGCACTCTGGCTTATGTACTCTCTCTGCAACCCTTCTCCCCAACCCCCACCCCAGTACATTATTTATATGTAATGTCCAAACCCTCCCCCACCCCTCTGTGCGTATGTCCTTTATCGATGGCCACAGACCTACACCAGTGATAGTTGATCTGAAATTTACTTGTCTAAAATGTACAATGTTGAATGATTTCCGATGTGTATGTCGATTCCCCGTGTCAAACAATACCATCTTGCTAATGACGGAGATGAAAATTCCGAATAACGCACAAATGTTGGTCTTTTCTGCATCCATAATCATCTGGCCCCGTTTACAAAGCGATCGTGGTTCTAAGCTCACCTTAAGTACATAGCTACCTTATGCACTTAGGTAATCTTAAGAGCTAAGATCGCTTTATACAGTGGGACCCAGTTCATTAGTTTCAGATTTATATTTCATCTTTTTCAAATGCTTACAATACAGTGTTACATTTGACAGTTTGCATGTAGCTCTGTGTGTGTGTGTGTGTGTGTGCGTGCGTGCGTGCGTGCATGCACGCGTCCGGGCCCGCACGCATGTGCCTGTGTGTGGATGATCTAGAAGAGAAGAATGAAAAATCATAGTCCCATAACTTCAGTGAAATAAAAGAAGCAAAATGACGGCTAGCTCGGCCAATTGGCCAAACTCGACAGGTGAGAATTTTACGAACAATTGGCCATTTTTATTCTAATTTCGCAGAAAAAAATATAATAATTAATATTTTGTAGGGGAAAAAATCTGGGTTTAGCATCTTTTGAGATAATTTGTTGACAATATCTACTCTCCGAGCTAGCCCTTAAAATGATGTTTAAAAAATGTTCTGTGTAACCATTTGGATATTTTACACGCTATAGATTTAAATCAGGACACCATCATTAACTTTTTTCATGGGTTTAAGCTTAATTCTGTTTCAGAATGTCATAAAAACTTTGTTTAAAATGTCTCGATGTTAAGAAAAATCGCGACGGACATTTTTAATAAGTACAATTCAAGGGAGGACCCCTAATTTATTTTACGTAGGTACCATGGGTTAGACAACACATGGACTATCTCCCTGAGAGGGCACTTCCTCCAAGCCCCTCCCTGGGATCCATTCTTACAATTACTTAGCTTAAACAATAGTTATTTCTGCAAATCGAATACAGCGGTTTGAATTTGGCTAACAGCCTAATGTCTATATTGACACATACACGCACAGTATTTGATAAATCAAGATGGTGGAAGCAAGTGAATAAGATTATTTCCGCTACGGTTAACAAGGAAGGATAGAGAAGATAGAAAAGTAAATACAGAGATTAGAAAGAAAGAAAGGAAAGAAAAGAGGATATGAGTAAATGGCTACCGTCAGTTATTCTCGAAGTTCTGAACTGATTTAAATACACATATTTTCTTGAACACTAAGTAGTAGAGTATGCCAGTTAAGATTGTAATAAATGGGCATTACGAGCTACATTGTATATTGACAAAGTGTAAAAACAATTCAGCATCTTCAAATGGGTCACGAACGTCGTACACATTTATGACGTTTGAAAAACAAATCTATTTAGATGTACATGATGCAGGTTAACCAAAAATGTTTGGCAATGCCTGTAATTTCTTTTTCTGATCATGTACATTTGTGTATCATTTGGTATGTTATGTATTGGTGTGTACAGTGCTATTGAAATTGTGAACTGACCGCGCGCTAAATATATATATCTCGTTATCTTGTCTCGTGTACATATTTCATTGTTATGTACAAAGTTTTACCCATTTTAGTTATCACATTGTCGGGAGATGTGTATAATAACAAGTTGTTTCTTCAGTGTTGTTTATGGAAGCTGCAATAATTAAATCATGATTATAAGATGACGTTGTTCTTGTTGTTAGTAGTAGTATTCAGGCTGACCTGGGGCTATGACCTACTTTCTCGTGACCTAGCCACTGAAGAGGTGGTGACCTACTGGCCCGGCCCCGACCTACTAACCCGGCCCCTTCCTAGGTGCATGTCACCCCTATGCTTGACGAGGACAACAAGCGCCCATAGTAGATACCTGTCGTGGCCTTGACCCTGTTAAAGCCGTGTCCAATATCCGCCCATTCGGACTTATTTAGTAGGGTCGTGTGCAACGCCCCTGGCCCTAGTCCCAACCAAGACTGGTCTCGACCCGTCCACTTGGTCCAGTCCGTGCACGGATATGTCTAGGATCGATCCCCGTTGCTGGGCCCATTTTTTATTTCTTTTCTTGTTTCAGCCAGTACACCATGACTGGTATATCAAAAACCGTGGTATGTGCTATCCTGTCTGTGGGTTTCCTGCATACAAAAAGATATACCAGTACTGGTTGGGATGTAAAATGACCCACTGACGACATCAGGAGTGCTATCCAAATATAACCAATCTGATTTTCATTTTGGTGCTGTATCCAATTAAGGTTTAAGCATGTTGTCATGGGCACACCTCTCTGCTATCTGGTCTGTTCAGGACAGTGGGTTAGTGAGAGAGAAGAGGGTGTAGCGGTCTTACACCTACCCACCGAGTCGTTAAAACTTGGTCTGGGTGGGAGCCGGTACCGAACTACGAACCCAGTACTTACCAGCCTTATGTCCAATGGCTTAACCACGACACCACCAAGGCTGGTAATATGTTGGCAAGCTGACCTACAGATTAAATTTTATCTTTTATGTAAATGATAATTAAAACAAATACTAGTAGAAAATATATATATTTTATTTTACATAGAAATAATTTCTGAGGTTTTAGTGAAATATTGTTGGTGAATGAAATGTGAGTACAGATAAATTTATACACTTGGAATGCAAGTCAAATGTAGCACTATATTCACATACATGTATATGTTACAGGAAATATGTATTATCAGGAAATATGTATAATGATGGTGAAAATTATACATATTTCCTGAAATCGTTCTGATGAGAAAACCATTAGTATTTAAAGAGCAGTATTTGATGTAAAGTAGCAATTTGTTAAAGAAAGAAAAGAAAATACTTCTTCATCTTGTGGGAGAAGGCTTCTTAATTACTTCAAACATACCTAAGGATTAGCAGTGGCTAGTTAATTACTTCAAACATACCTAAGGATTAGCGCGAGTGCGAGTGCGAGTGCGAATAATTTTAACATGCTCACATACCACTAGAGTTTCGAGCATGTCCGTCCCGGGGCCTGTCTCTGGATAGCCAGTGACTTGCTCCGGGACAGAACAAAATTAAGGGGATAATTTTGAAATTTACATCTAAAAATTAAATAGTGGGAATTGACTGCTCGGCCGAATATTTATATAATTTGGAGCATTTTAGAAGGACAGTCCAAAAATAAATAAGAGAAAGAAGAGAGGATCGGACTATTTAATAATATTTTTGACATAACATTTTGAACGAAGGTCTAAAAGTTTAAAGTCTGATCTATATGGTCCGGGCCAGGGGGGGAGGGGTAATTTTGAGGTGGGCGGAATTTGGAATACGAATTTAGTAGTTAGGTCAAAGACCGAAGACCAAAATGTGCTACCAAAATTTAAGTCCAAACAATAAAATTAGAGTGCTCGACCGAAAAGGTTTTAAGGTGATTTGAGCAATTTAGACGGGCTACCAAAATAAACTGCGTCGGACTGTTTACAAAGAAAAAAAAAAAAAAAAAAACCCATAAAATTTTGAACTGCGGCCAAAAATGTTTTTAAAGTCCAACTGAGCCCTAAAAAAGGAAGTACATGTCCTAGGAGAGGGTACGCAGCGGAACTCATGGCGAGTTGATGGGATGATCGGCTCGGAACTTCGGGAAGAAGTGAGGCAGGTCGATGTAGCACTCTCCCCGAAGTATTGCTGAGTAGTCTTCCGGAAGTATCAGCTTGATAATCCGATGGACGATTGGATTATCCATGTCTGATTTCAGTAAGCCTTGCCGGTACATCCCGTTCCGCTCCGACGTCAGGTAGTAGGTACGACTTCCCTCGACGTACTGGAACTGGTACCGCCCTTGACCAGTTGGTGTTGGTCTCCAGCTCTTGGTGACGAAGGGGCCTGGCAGCTGAGAGGTCGCAGTGACCCAGTTGCGGTACCGTCCAGGAAGCTTGTTGCGTGCGATCTGCCAAGTCGTGGGCTGTGTGTCGGACAAGTCCTGGACCGACACCTTCCTCTTCTTGGCTTCACGCTCTGCAACCGCTGTCGCAACAACTCGTGGAGACGGGGGGGAGAGGATTAGCAGCGACAAATCCTGACATGGTTTTCTCATTAATGTTGTGCAAAAGAGATTAGTAATCAAAACACTCGAGTTTGACTGGTATCAATGTGTATGAATGTCTTTGATGTAAAGTAATAAGTGGTTATAAAAACAAGAGGGGATACTTCTTCATCTTATGTGAGAAGGCTTGTTAATTACTTCAAACATACCTACAGATTAGCTATGACAATTCCTGAGATAGCTTCCATATAAATGCTGCGCAAATTTTCACCATCAAATTTCAGGAAATATGTATAATTACTGGAAATTTCAGGAATTACACATATTTCCTGAGTGAATCAGACATTACACATATTTCCTGAAATTTTCAGGAATTATACATATTTCCTGATAATACATATTTCCTGTAACATATATACATACAGGTCCATTTTTACTATAAATCATCAGTTTAAAGGATTGAGCTACAAGGAATGGCACAAAATGTGGACTAGAAGGAAGATATAATGCAATAAATAGGGTAGATTGCCAATGTCGTCTTTTTTTCAAGAGTTCACCTGAATATTGGTGGAGGGGACTAATATATGGCCTCAGACCACAATTAATTTCACTATGTTTTCTCATGTAGCCCCAGTGGCTGTAGCACTTTTATTAATTTTATCAGGCCATTAGTATCTCACAGGAAACATTACCTGCTTGGGCCCAATCTGTTGTCCAGCTCTTTTCCGCGTTATATCAATGTAAACAAACACACGTGGGCTAAGGGACCGAATCACACCCATTTCTGTGCATTTTACACAAATTTTGCACGACTTCAAGGTGCTCTGGGGGACGGTATGCAGTATCCAGTGTAAACCAAGTGCACATATTCACTAACTGCATCGTCTTCCCTGTCAAACCCAGTGTAACAATCCAGTATACAAAGCAGCTCCCCAGCCATTAATCACATAACAAGACAGAAAGAAAGAAAGAAATGTTTTATTTAACGACGCACTCAACACATTTTATTTACGGTTATATGGCGTCAGACATATGGTTACGAACCACACAGATTTTGAGAGGAAACCCGCTGTCGCCACTCCATGGGCTACTCTTTCCGATTAGCAGCAAGGGATCTTTTATTTGCGCTTCCCACAGGCAGGATAGCACAAACGATGGCCTTTGTTGAACCAGTTATGGATCACTGGTCGGTGCAAGTGGTTTACACCTACCCATTGAGCCTTGCGGAGCACTCACTCAGGGTTTGGAGTTGGTATCTGGATTTAGAATCCCATGCCTCGACTGGGATCCGAACCCAGTACCTACCAGCCTGTTGACCGATGGCCTAACCACGACACCACCGAGGCCGGTCCACATAACGAGAAAACTATATTTTCTCGCATTCGTTTCCTCCCCATTTTGTCATAGTGTAGTCACTTTGGTAAATGGACCTGAAATCTTCAAAAGGCATTAATACTTTTAAGGGACACAAAATCTAATTGGTGGGATTTAATATGAATTATTTTAAATAAAGAAAACTAAATTAATTATAATACTTGCATTTTATTTGTTGATCAGTACTGACTGCAATAACAGAATTTATTAATAAGAGACCACAGACAACATAACAAATAGAAACAAAACAAATCCTTAGTCGCTGAACAATTAATTAATTTCAACTTATTTTCGTGCTTATATCCAATTAAGGATTGAAGCACGCTGTCCTAGGCACACACCTTAGCTAACTGGGCTCTCTGTCCAGGACAGTGGGTTAGTTGTTTAGTGGTTAGTGAGAGAGAAGGGGGTGTAATGGCCCTTAAGAACTCGCTCTGGGTTGGAGCCGGTACCGGGCTACGAACCCTGTACCTACCAGCCTTATGTCCGATGGCTTAACCACGAGGCCACTGAACAAATCAGAATTAATCATAAATGTAGCACTACACGTATACACGTACAAACTCAAAACAAACCCTTAGAAGGTGAATAAATAAGAATATTAACAAATACAAATGTGGCACTGCACATATACTTTCACACTAGTTCACACTACATACCACGGCCTTTGTCACACCAGTTGGGAAGTCACCGCTCTCACCTGAAATAATTTTGTTTTAGCTTATTTTCAGACGTGTAGAAAATGCCATTGAATATTATTAAAACGTTGCAAGGGTACATGGGTGGGCTGTTCATTGAAGGTGGATGTTTGGTACTGGTCATGTGTACTACATTTAGAGCTGCAAATATGGCGTGGTGCTCTCTTTAACGAGGGTGATGTGGGTTTTTTGTTGTTTTGTTGTTTTTTGCATTCCATTTTTAATATAGAACTAAATTATGTACCAACAAGGAGCCATCCGTAAAATATGTAGGCACTCAATCTTGGATTTTCTCCCTCCCACCATAGTCCTTTCCATTGATGGTTGAGTGCTCGCTTGAGGTGCTTGCGTCGCAGGATCGAACCACTTCTCGTGCCAACCAGTGCACCACGACTGGACATAGGTCGTGGTATGTGTTTTCCTGTCTGGGAAAGTGCATATAAAATGTACATTGCTGCATTAGCAAAAATGTCGCAGGTTTCCTCTGATGACTACGTGTCATAATTACCAAATGTTTGACATCTAATAGCCAATGATTAATTAAGCAATGCGCTCTAGTGGTGTCGTTAAACAAAATACTTTTATCTTTTTTCCAATTGATCATTCACCACCCACCCCACCCCCTCTCCATAACAGGGTATATTGATCTTCCATGTTTAAAGTTCCAGCCAGTGCACAACAATTGGCTTAACAAAGGCCGTGGTATGTACTATCCTGTCTGTGGGATGCTGCATATAAAAGATCCCTTGCTGCTAATCAAGGAGTAGCTCATAACATGGCGGCAGCGTGTTTCTCTCTCATCTGCGGTCTTTAGCCATATATACTCAACACCAAATAACCGTATATAAAGCATTTCTTTCTTCCATGCTTAAACGTACATTGGACACAGTCGGCAGCTTGGATTGCATGTCATTTATGCTAATCATTTTGAGGTTTTCAAGACGTAACATTAAGTGTTTTAAACAAAAATATGACCTTCGATTAAAATTTAAAAGTATGTCTGGAATACATAACTGCATTTATCTTATAGCACTCTGGCTTATGTACTCTCTCTGCAACCCTTCTCCCCAACCCCCACCCCAGTACATTATTTATATGTAATGTCCAAACCCTCCCCCACCCCTCTGTGCGTATGTCCTTTATGGATGGCCACAGACCTACAACAGTGATAGATCAGGCTATGCTAACAGTTTGTAAAGTTGATCTGAATTCTACTTGTCTAAAATGTACAATGTTGAATGATTTCCGATGTGTATGTCGATTCCCCGTGTCAAACAATACCATGTTGCTAATGACGGAGATGAAAATTCCGGATAACGCACAAATGTTGGTCTTTTCTGCATCCATAATCATCTGGCCCCGTTTACAAAGCGATCGTGGTTCTAAGCTCACCTTAAGTACATAGCTACCTTATGCACTTAAAGTGATCTTAGCGCTAAGATCGCTTTATACAACGGGACCCAGTTCATTAGTTTCAGATTTATATTTCATCTTTTTCAAATGCTTACAATCCAGTGTTACATTTGACAGTATGCATGTAGCTGTGTGTGTATGTGTGTGTGTGTGTGTGTGTGTGTGTGTGCGTGCGTGCATGCACGCGTCCGGACCCGCACGCATGTGCCTGTGTGTGGATGATCTAGAAGAGAAGAATGAAAAATCATAGTCCCATAACTTCAGTGAAATAAAAGAAGCAAAATGACGGCTAGCTCGGCCAATCGGCCAAATTCGGCAATTGAGAATTTTACGGACAACTGGCCAATTTTGTTCTAATTTCGCAGAATTTTTTTTAATAATTAATATTTTGTAGGAGAAAAAATCTGGGTTTAGCATTTTTTAAAGATAATTTGTCGACAAAATCTACTCTCCGAGTTGGCCCTTAAAATGATGTTTAAAAACTGTTCTGTGTAACCATTTGGATATTTTATACGCTATAGATTTAAATCAGGACACCATCATTAATTTTTTTCATGCATTTAAGCTTAATTCTGTGTCAGAATGTAATAAAAACTGTTCAAAATGTCTCGATGTTAAGAAAAATAGCGACGGACATTTTTAAGAAGTACAATTCAAGCTTGCTATTTATAAGGAAGTTCTGAACTGATTTAAATACAGACATATTTTCTTGAACACTAAGTAGTAGAGTATGCCAGTTAAGATTGTAATAAATGGGCATTACGAGCTACATTGTATATTGACAAAGTGTGAAAACAATTCAGCATCTTCAAATGGGTCACGAACATGTCGTACACATTTATGACGTTTGAAAAACAAATCTATTTAGATGTACATGATGCAGGTTAACCAAAAATGTTTGGCAATGCCTGTAATTTCTTTTTCTGATCATGTCGTACATTTGTGTATCATTTGGTATGTTATGTATTGGTGTGTACAGTGCTATTGAAATTGTGAACTGACGTTATATCTTGTTATCTTGTCTTGTGTACATATTTCATTGTTATATACAAAGTTTTACCCATTTTAGTTATCACGTTGTCGGGAGATGTGTATAATAAGTTGTTCTTCAGTGTTGTTTATGGAAGCTGCAATAATTAAATCATGATTATAAGATGACGTTGTTCTTGTTGTTAGTAGTAGTATTCAGGCTGACCTGGGGTTATGACCTACTTTCTCGTGACCTAGCCACTGAAGAGGTGGTGACCTACTGGCTCGGCCCCGAACTACTAACCCGGCCCCTTCCTAGGTGCATGTCACCCCTATGCTTGACGAGGACAACAAGCGCCCATAGTAGATACCTGTCGTGGCCTTGACCCTGTTAAAGCCGTGTCCAATATCCGCCCATTCGGACTTATTTAGTAGGGTCGTGTGCAACGCCCCTGGCCTAGTCCCAACCAAGACTGGTCTCGACCCGTCCACTTGGTCCAGTCCGTGCACGGATATGTCTAGGATCGATCCCCGTTGCTGGGCCTTTTTTTTTCTTTTTCTTGTTTCAGCCAGTACACCATGACTGGTATATCAAAAACCGTGGTATGTGCTATCCTGTCTGTGGGATGATGCATACAAAAAGATATACCAGTACTGGTTGGGATGTAAAATGACCCACTGACGACATCAGGAGTGCTACCCAAATATAACCAATTTGATTTTCATTTTGGTGCTGTATCCAATTAAGGTTTAAGCATGTTGTCATGGGCACACCTCTCTGCTATCTGGTCTGTTCAGGACAGTGGGTTAGTGAGAGAGAAGAGGGTGTAGCGGTCTTACACCTACCCACCGAGTCGTTAAAACTTGGTCTGGGTGGGAGCCGGTACCGAACTACGAACCCAGTACTTACCAGCCTTATGTCCAATGGCTTAACCACGACACCACCAAGGCTGGTAATATGTTGGCAAGCTGACCTACAGATTAAATTTTATCTTTTATGTAAATGATAATTAAAACAAATACTAGTAGAAAATATATAAATTTTATTTTACATGGAAATAATTTCTGAGGTTTTAGTGAAATATTGTTGGTGAATGAAATGAGAGTACAGATAAATTTATACACTTGGAATGCAAGTCAAATGTAGCACTATATTCACATACATGTATATGTTACAGGAAATATGTATTATCAGGAAATATGTATAATGATGGTGAAAATTATACATATTTCCTGAAATCGTTCTGATGAGAAAACCATTAGTATTTAAAGAGCAGTATTTGATGTAAAGTAGCAATTTGTTAAAGAAAGAAAAGAAAATACTTCTTCATCTTGTGGGAGAAGGCTTCTTAATTACTTCAAACATACCTAAGGATTAGCAGTGGCTAGTTAATTACTTCAAACATACCTAAGGATTAGCAGCGACAAATCCTGACATGGTTTTCTCATTAATGTTGTGCAAAAGAGATTAGTAATCAAAACACTCGAGTTTGACTGGTATCAATGTGTATGAATGTCTTTGATGTAAAGTAATAAGTGGTTATAAAAACAAGAGGGGATACTTCTTCATCTTATGTGAGAAGGCTTGTTAATTACTTCAAACATACCTACAGATTAGCTATGACAATTCCTGAGATAGCTTCCATATAAATGCTGCGCAAATTTTCACCATCAAATTTCAGGAAATATGTATAATTACTGGAAATTTCAGGAATTACACATATTTCCTGAGTGAATCAGACATTACACATATTTCCTGAAATTTTCAGGAATTATACATATTTCCTGATAATACATATTTCCTGTAACATATATACATACAGGTCCATTTTTACTATAAATCATCAGTTTAAAGGATTGAGCTACAAGGAATGGCACAAAATGTGGACTAGAAGGAAGATATAATGCAATAAATAGGGTAGATTGCCAATGTCGTCTTTTTTTCAAGAGTTCACCTGAAATATTGGTGGAGGGGACTAATATATGGCCTCAGACCACAATTAATTTCACTATGTTTTCTCATGTAGCCCCAGTGGCTGTAGCACTTTTATTAATTTTATCAGGCCATTAGTATCTCACAGGAAACATTACCTGCTTGGGCCCAATCTGTTGTCCAGCTCTTTTCCGCGTTATATCAATGTAAACAAACACACGTGGGCTAAGGGACCGAATCACACCCATTTCTGTGCATTTTACACAAATTTTGCACGACTTCAAGGTGCTCTGGGGGACGGTATGCAGTATCCAGTGTAAACCAAGTGCACATATTCACTAACTGCATCGTCTTCCCTGTCAAACCCAGTGTAACAATCCAGTATACAAAGCAGCTCCCCAGCCATTAATCACATAACAAGACAGAAAGAAAGAAAGAAATGTTTTATTTAACGACGCACTCAACACATTTTATTTACGGTTATATGGCGTCAGACATATGGTTACGAACCACACAGATTTTGAGAGGAAACCCGCTGTCGCCACTCCATGGGCTACTCTTTCCGATTAGCAGCAAGGGATCTTTTATTTGCGCTTCCCACAGGCAGGATAGCACAAACGATGGCCTTTGTTGAACCAGTTATGGATCACTGGTCGGTGCAAGTGGTTTACACCTACCCATTGAGCCTTGCGGAGCACTCACTCAGGGTTTGGAGTTGGTATCTGGATTTAGAATCCCATGCCTCGACTGGGATCCGAACCCAGTACCTACCAGCCTGTTGACCGATGGCCTAACCACGACACCACCGAGGCCGGTCCACATAACGAGAAAACTATATTTTCTCGCATTCGTTTCCTCCCCATTTTGTCATAGTGTAGTCACTTTGGTAAATGGACCTGAAATCTTCAAAAGGCATTAATACTTTTAAGGGACACAAAATCTAATTGGTGGGATTTAATATGAATTATTTTAAATAAAGAAAACTAAATTAATTATAATACTTGCATTTTATTTGTTGATCAGTACTGACTGCAATAACAGAATTTATTAATAAGAGACCACAGACAACATAACAAATAGAAACAAAACAAATCCTTAGTCGCTGAACAATTAATTAATTTCAACTTATTTTCGTGCTTATATCCAATTAAGGATTGAAGCACGCTGTCCTAGGCACACACCTTAGCTAACTGGGCTCTCTGTCCAGGACAGTGGGTTAGTTGTTTAGTGGTTAGTGAGAGAGAAGGGGGTGTAATGGCCCTTAAGAACTCGCTCTGGGTTGGAGCCGGTACCGGGCTACGAACCCTGTACCTACCAGCCTTATGTCCGATGGCTTAACCACGAGGCCACTGAACAAATCAGAATTAATCATAAATGTAGCACTACACGTATACACGTACAAACTCAAAACAAACCCTTAGAAGGTGAATAAATAAGAATATTAACAAATACAAATGTGGCACTGCACATATACTTTCACACTAGTTCACACTACATACCACGGCCTTTGTCACACCAGTTGGGAAGTCACCGCTCTCACCTGAAATAATTTTGTTTTAGCTTATTTTCAGACGTGTAGAAAATGCCATTGAATATTATTAAAACGTTGCAAGGGTACATGGGTGGGCTGTTCATTGAAGGTGGATGTTTGGTACTGGTCATGTGTACTACATTTAGAGCTGCAAATATGGCGTGGTGCTCTCTTTAACGAGGGTGATGTGGGTTTTTTGTTGTTTTGTTGTTTTTTGCATTCCATTTTTAATATAGAACTAAATTATGTACCAACAAGGAGCCATCCGTAAAATATGTAGGCACTCAATCTTGGATTTTCTCCCTCCCACCATAGTCCTTTCCATTGATGGTTGAGTGCTCGCTTGAGGTGCTTGCGTCGCAGGATCGAACCACTTCTCGTGCCAACCAGTGCACCACGACTGGACATAGGTCGTGGTATGTGTTTTCCTGTCTGGGAAAGTGCATATAAAATGTACATTGCTGCATTAGCAAAAATGTCGCAGGTTTCCTCTGATGACTACGTGTCATAATTACCAAATGTTTGACATCTAATAGCCAATGATTAATTAAGCAATGCGCTCTAGTGGTGTCGTTAAACAAAATACTTTTATCTTTTTTCCAATTGATCATTCACCACCCACCCCACCCCCCCCTCTCCATAACAGGGTATATTGATCTTCCATGTTTAAAGTTCCAGCCAGTTCCTTCGGGTCTAACTAGAAAAAGCTAAAGTCTACGGAGAATAACAGCACCTAACATCATGTCCGGACTAAGAATTTAAACCCAAAATAAGTTTGACTGCTCGGCCAAAAAGGTTTTAAGGTGATTTGAGCAATTGAACGGGCGCCAAAGTAAATTGCGTTGGACTATTTATAAAAAAATAAACATAAAGATTTTGAACCTCGATCGAAAAAGTTTAAAGTCCAACTAAGCCCAAAAAAGGAGGATACCTGTCCTAGGTAAGGTTGTACTACTTCGGGGAGCCTGGAGTGTCTCGGAGCGACGGCAGCTTTTCACTGATCTGGTGTAGATGTTGTACCACCTTGGAATAGTCGGGGCCGCAGACCGCTTGTAACATCCTGTGGATCGTTCTGTTGTCGAGTTGAGCAAACAGGATGCACTGTCTGTAGGTCTGGTCCCTTCGGTGCGTAACGACTATTCCCTTGGTTTCATTGAAGATCTTGATATGAAGCTCGTAGCTGCTGCCGTCCTCCATGGTCTTCCAGTGGTGTTGGTTCAAAAAAACCTCCCCGAAGTAGTTCTGGTTTCTGCGTGTCCCCCTGTATGTACTGATGGAGATGACGACGAAGTCCACTGATGGCAATGGTCCATTCGTCGTCAACAGGGGGAGCGGATTCCGGCGGCGGCTTGGTCTTGGCTGGCTGGGTGGTCGGTGATGTTGCCTTCCTTTTTGTCGCCGGAACAACAAGTCCAAGTGGCGACTCGACGGGAGCGGTCGTTGTTGACCGCTTCACCGGAGTCGTCGTCTTTGGGGTGGAGGTTGAAGTAGGTGGTGGCACACTCGTCCGTTTGAATCTGACGATCTCCTGGGTGGTGTACGGCCGTTCCGGGGATGCGGGCTCCACAGGTGGTTGCTTCCTCTCCGGAGGACTCGGTGGGGGCGGTATCACAGGAGGGAGCGCCACTGGCGGTTGAGCCACCAGCTTT
>NC_054705.1:42140664-42143847 GCF_016097555.1 Gigantopelta aegis | reverse complement strand
CTTGATCTGTAACAGTACCTGATAGGGCTATACTCCAAATTTCAGCTCAATATCTTAAGACATTGCGGAAAAAAAAAATATCAAGAAAACTGACGGACGAACAGACAGGAAAGAGACGGAATCTATAGTCTCCTCCGATTGGACCAGGAGGGGACTAATAATCATAATCCTAGATAGGCATCTGGCAGCCCCTACGAAAATGTCTGATTATCTAGCACTAAACTCTGAAAGATGAGACAAAAGTAAAAAAAACTGAAAGACAAGACACTTACCAAAGTAGCTGAGAAAAACGGGAAGGAAAATGAGCCCGTGAGTGGCCCCGAAGATGACGATTCCGAGATACATTCTGAAGTAGAAGACCTGGAAGAGTTGAGACTTGGAGAATGCCAGCACAATCACACCGACCAGCTTGGTGAGCGTGATGCCGCTCAGTACCTGAAAACAAAAAGTTTGTTTTTACGACACCAGTAGAGCACATTGATTTATTAATCATCGGCTATTGGATGTCAAACATTTGGTCATTCTGACACATAGTCATCAGAGGGAACCTGCTACATTTTTTCTAATGCAGCAAGGGATCTTTTATATGCACTATCCCACAGACAGGATGGAACATACCACGGCTTTTGATATACCAGTCGTGGTGCATTGGCTGGAACGAGAAATAGCCCATTGGGCCCACCGACAGGGACCGATCCCAAACCGACCGTGCATTAAGCGAGCGCTCTACCACTGGGCTACATCCCGCCCCCTCCATAATGATGCAAACGTACAACAGGTATTTCTAATCACAAACATAAAGTTACGATGTTTTGTTAAAGTGGTTCCAGCACATTTTAAACCATGGCTATTTTGTGAACCAGAAATTGTGAATCTCACGGCAATAATGAAAGAGTTGACACGTCTGTTCTGTTCCTGTAACCGTAGAATTTGCCAGAGGCTGAAAGAAAGAACCTTAAAGAAGAAGAAGACATGTATCTGCCACCCTCTAGAAATACTCACGGAACTGCCCATGTGTGCGAGTGCGTCTTTCGCTCTTTCCTTTCTTGTGAGCTCTGTGCTGAATGTGAACGCTCGCATGATGTGGGAACAGAATTCAACTGATATTCCAATAGTCTGAAAAATAAACACAACAAAATGAGGAAGACTGATTGTTTCATGGCATATCGGCATAAATTAAAACACGGCTCAACACTAGAGAGAGAGAGAGAGAGAGAGAGAGAGAGAGAGAGAGAGAGAGAGAGAGAGAGAGAGAGAGAGAGAGAGAGAGAGAGAGAGAGAGAGAGAGGGGAGGAGAGAGGTAGGAAGGGAGGGAGGGGAGGGAGAGGAGACAGACAGAGAGAGGGGGGTGGGAGAGAGAGGGGGTGGGTGAGAGGGAGAGGAGACAGACAGACAGAGAGAGAAAAGAAAGACAGAGAGAGACAGAGAGAGAGAGAGGAGGGAGAGAGAGGGAGGGAGGGAGAGGAGACTGACAGACAGAGAGAGAGAAAAAAGAAAGAGAGGAGGGAGAGAGAGAGGGAGAGGGAGGGAGAGGGAGAGGGAGAGAGAGAGAGAGAGAGAGAGGGAGGGAGGGAGGGAGGGAGGGGAGGGAGAAGGAGAGTGATTCATTCAGTCGTTCATTCATTAATTCATATTCATTCCACTGAATTCAGTCAAAGTGAGATAAGCACAGTAAGTTACCATGACGAGGTTGACGAGGGCGATGGCGTTCATGGAGACGCCCCACAGGTACATGAGCCCGAGCATGTCAATGATGATGAAGGTGATGGTGATGACGACGATGAAGGCGGAGTACACCTCAAACCCAAGCAGGATCGTCGACACAACGAAGATAGCTGCACCACACCACATGAGGTTCGTGAATGCATCATTCACTATCGTCAGGTACTGTTCATAGAACACGTAGAATATGCTGGCGGAATAAAAACAACAAAAGAAGACAAAATTGAATTAAAGTTACAGTTTATTTTGTTGAAGGAAGGAACTGTTTTTATTTAATGATGTACTCAGCACATTTTTATTTACAGTTATATGGCATCAGACATATGGTTAAGAACCACAAAGATATTCACTGTAACCCGCTACATTTTTCATAATGCAGCAAGGGATCTTTTATATTCACTTTCCCACAGACAGGAAAGCACATACCATGGCCTTTGACCAACTGCGATGCACTGGTTGGAATGAGAAAAAAACCAATCAGTTGAATGGATCCATTGAGGTGGTTTGATCCTGCGACGCAAGCACCTCAAGTGAGCACTCAACTCAACTCAGAGGAAACCCGCTACATTTTCCTTAACACAGCAAGGGATCTTTTATATGCACTTTCCTACAGAAAGGAAAGCACATAAAGCAAGTAACCAGAGACATGCACACACTCACACAAACAAACAAGACACAAAGTTCAAGGCCTTTGACCAATTGTGGTGCACTGGTTGGAACGAGAAAAAACCCAATCAGTTGAATGGATCCACCGAGGTGGTTCGATCCTGCGATGCAAGCACCCTCAGACCAGCACCCAAACAGACTGACCTAAATCACGCCCCGACGAATGCATCAGACGAACCCCTATAAATGAAGATATGATGGGGTGAAGTGTACCTGTACGGAAACACTCTGTAGCCGTGTTTGGTCATGTTCATGTCCTGGTTAATGTTGTCGCAGAGCATTCGGGCGTGTCGTAACGCTTCGATGAAGTCAGACGACGTCTTCAGTATTGTGTGGTACGTCATGAAGTAGGTTGCTGAAACCAATAGACTTATACGATTAATGGATGGATCTATGGATGGATGGATGAATGGAAAGGATGGATAAATGAATAGATGGATGTGTTTGCAAGGATGAAGTGATGAGTGGAGTGATCTATAGATTAATGAATGGATGGATGGATGGATGGATGGATGGATGGATGGGTGGATATGTGGATGGATGGATGGATGGATGGACGGACAAATGGATGGATGTGTCTACAAGGATGAAGTGATGACTGGATTGATGGATGGATGGATGGATGGATGGGTGGGTGGGAATGTGGGTTTTGGGTGGGTGGATGGATGAGTGGATGGATGGATGGATGGATGGATGGATGGATGGGTGGGTGGGTGGGAAGGTGGGTTTTGGGTGGGTGGATGGATGAGTGGATGGATGGACGAACGGATGGATGTGTCTACAAGGATGAAGTGA